>NC_056739.1:220999640-221128754 GCF_019279795.1 Protopterus annectens
TGTCTTTATTTATGAGTTCCATTATGATCCTCTCCATGGCTTTGCAGATAAGGCTTGTCAAGCTAATGGGGCGGTAATTTCCAGGGTCTGTGGAGGCACCGCCCTTATGAAGTGGGACCACAGTCGCCGTGGCGCCACTCCTTGGGTGCGTATCCTGAGGTGAGGCTAAGATTAAACAGCTGTCCTAACTGTGGGTTTAATTCCTCGTTGAGTTCATGAAGCACACAGCCGGGGACACCATCCGGTCCCATGGATGCTGTGTTTTTGCCTTAGTGAGGGCAGTTCTCACCTGGGCGTTGGAGATGTTTGGGGGCTACAATCCTCTGGAATAGATATCTCTCCTTTTGGGGAGGGGAGAAGTTAGCACTGAACCGGGCAGCCAGTATGTTAGCAATGTGTGTAGGTTCAGTAATTTTCACATCATTTTGAACTAATTCTGAGCATATCTGGGAGTTTCCTCCTAGGTTTCTAACATAGCTAAAGAAGGCCTTATGATTGTCTTTAGAGTCCTTGGCGATTTTTCTCTCAAAATTTGCCTTGGATGATTTTATGAGAGCTCTTAGTTTTTACTTATAATGATCAAAGGTGTCTTACCTTTCAAGGATTTTGCTCTATCTTGTAGTAGCTTCCTCCTTTTGTTGTAGAGCTTGTTTATGGCTGGGGTCCACCAGACTGGACGCTTGCCTTTGGTACAGAGAGTCTTAGTTTTGTTTGGGATTGCCTGATCCATGCAGTCCTGTAGGTGCTGGTAGAAGGCATTTGTAAGTGATTCAGCGGTTTGAGTAATGTTTACCACTGGCTCAGGGGCCTTAAAGGAGACCACACTAGTTTTTAGAAGTGTGAAATCGGCTTTTGAGAAGTTTTTCACTGTGGTCTTTTTGTTTCAGGTGGGGCGGGATGAGGACCTCCAGCGAGATTAGTTTATGATCTGATCTCACCAGTGAGGGGTATACTTCGGTGTTGAACATTTTGATCCCATGTTCGTGATGATGAGATCAAGTATGTTTTCACCTCTTGTGGGGATGGTGACTAGTTGTTCCATGGCATTTGAGTTTATGAACTCCAGGAATCTTTGGGTTAGAGTGTTCGGGCTTGAGTAGTGTTCCCAGTCTATATTAGGGTAGTTGAAGTCACCTAGTATGATGGTGTTTGGAGATACATTTATCCCCTCCAATGTTTTCAGGAAGGCCATGTGAGGTTCCTGAGTTTGAGAGGGTGGCCTGTAACATGCTACAAATTGCAGAGCAGTCTTGCCTATGGTTAATTGCACCTGGATGGTCTCCGATACATCGTGCGTTACCACCAACCTTGAGGTGTGGGTGTCCTTTATGAATATGGACACCCCCCCTCCTTTCTTGGTGTTGTCCGGATTTTGGGGCCGGAACGTATGATATGAGGTGAAACCTGTTAGTGCTGGGGTGCTCTCAGGAGCCTTGAACCAGGTTTCTGTCACAGCACAGACATTGATGTTCTCCATATTGAGAAGGGCCTCGAGTGCGTGCATCTTGAGATTGAGACTTCTGGCATTGAGCAGCATTACCCTTAGTTATTTTCCTTTTTGGTGTTCTAGGGTGGTAGGTTTAGAATTTGAGCCTTGCCTAAAAAGGCACTATGGGGTGGCAAGAGCCTTTGCCAATATCCGGAAGCCCAGGGTGACAGGTGCAAGCCGTCCCTTGAAGCAGCGTGGCTTGTCCAGCATGTCATCCCAGGCAGACAGACATTGGATCCCCTTTGAATGACACCAGAATTTAAGCCAATTATTAAAGCTGATCATCTTATCACTGTATTGTGGCATCATTCTAGGTGAAGGTAGGATACTGCTCAAGGTCAGGGTCATACCTGCCTGGGCTACATAATCAGAGAGCTCCTCGGCGTCCCTTTTCATGTAGTCCAAGGAGGTGCGTCTCAGGTCGTTGACACCAGCGTGGACAATGACTGAGTCGTACTTGTACCTGCTGTTGAGAGACCTGAGTGCTTGCGTTATGTGGCGGATTCTAGCGCCCGACAGGCAGCTTACTGTGACCTTCTCCTTACTCAGTCTGGTGAGCGGGACGTCAGTGTGCCTGACTATGGAATCACCAATGACAAGTGTGTCTGGCATTTTGTTTGGCCTTAAGGGCTGTGACTGTTTGACACTCTGACTGTGTGGTCTATGTGTTGCATGTGTTGGGTCGTGAGGTGGTAGTTGTTTGGGTGTCTGCTTTGGTGGCCTCTGCTGTTTTGGTAAATTTTTGACCAGAGCCTCGGAGTATGTCTTTGTGTGAGTATGTGTATGATTTGAAGTTGTGATGGTACCATGTGTGACTGGGTATGTATTGTGTGTGGTTGCCTTCTCCTCCTGTCTGGTCTTGCCAGTCCTATGTTGAGAGAGCTCAGCCTCCAGTTTGGCCGTATAGTTGCATCTCTCGCATGTATTTGTGTTTTGTGGGAGAAGGAGAGGATTGTCTGTGTACATGAGGCAATTGTAACATTGCCTCAATATTCCCAGGTTCACCAGTTGAGCTGGAGAGGACACTAGCAACTGATCCCTCGACATACTAGAAGTAGTAGATAAAGAACTTTCAAAGGACTCGGGGAAGTGGGTTTTGGGCTGGTGGGGTACTATCTATAATAAGAGTGCTTTATCAAGGTGCAAGTACTGTAGGAGTAAGTGCTAGGCTTTACAGATAGAGAATAGTCTACTTGGGAATCAAGTAGAGATGAACTTTTCAGTTATAGGATATGCTGGTTAGATCAGCAGTACAGTTTAGCGTGTTTTATAGCAAGGGGCTGAAGGGACCTACGAATTGCCCCAAAACGACCAATCGACTACTAGTTTCTGGCTGAAACTTCACCAAATCGGACAAAAAGGCCGCTCAGTGCTTCCCACTCCCACTGGTAAGCAAAGAAACGTCCCTCCTTCCTAATAAGGCAATGGATCAGTAACAGGAACTAAAAACAAAGCCCAGGGATCAGCAACTCTGAAACTGGACTACTCCAGTTCAGTAAAGTGGGAAAACAAGAGATTTTTTTGTTTTATTACAGAGATAAGGAAAAAAACAGACAGTAAATGCTATAAATGCTGTAAATCGGCTAGCGCACTTTAGTGTGTAGCCTACAGAAACAATTTGCAACAATTAGTAACTTAAAGTGCAATAAACAGTGTAAAATGCAGAAATCACTTAAAGTAGCAGTAAAACAGGCGAAATGCAGTCGCTAGCTTAATAACAGTGGGAAAGCCACAAAAAATACTTATATCTGGTAGAAAGTCACTCTTTTAGCTCTCTGCTGCTTGGATCATTCTGCAGGCCACCACGAGGATCTGTGCAGAGTTGGTACCAGCTGGAAAACACGTGTTTAGCGTGTTTTATAGCAGGGGGCCGAAAGGAGCTAGGAATTGGCCCAAAACGACCAATAGACTACTAGTTTCTGGCTGAAACTTCACCAATTCGGACAAAAAGGCTGCTCAGTGCTTCCCACTCCCACTGGTAAGCAAAGAAACTTCCCTCCTTCCTAATAAGGCAATGGATCAGTAACAGGAACTAAAAACAAAGCCCAGGGATCAGCAACTCTGAAACTGGACTACTCTAGTTCAGTAAGGTGGGAAAACAAGAGATTTTTTTTTTTTTTTTTTTTTTTTTACAGAGACAAGGAAAAAAAACAGACAGTAAATGCTATAAATGCTTTTAAGTGGCTAGCACACTTGAGTGTGTTAGCCTACAGGTAAAATTAAGCAACAAATAACTTTTAAGAGTGCAAAACAGTTAATCAACACAAAAACAGTTTAAATAGAATGCAGAGCTGTATAAACAGGCTAAGATGCAGTCGCTAAGCAGTAAATATTCAAAAGCCAGAAAAAATACTTAAATCAGTTATAGCAAATACAGTTATAACAAATGCTCTGAAATATACTGTATATTTCCAATATGTTTGAGAAGGACAGTCAGAACACAAGAAGGTTCAGGCGAAGAAGAAAAAAAGTTTTGTTTTACTTTTGAAAAGGTAAAAAGGAGGAACAGAAGGCCTTATCAAATGTTCTCTCTGTATTAAGAAGAATGAGCTAATGACACTAGACTGGGAGGTGTGTCACAGTAGGGGCGGGCAACTGCAAAGCCACCAAGTATAAGAGCAAGACACCAACAGGGAGGGAGGGTGGGACAAAATAGCCTAAGACAACAAGCTATGACAGTTTTTAAACAGAAAAAGATTTCTGAAGATTCTGAATAGACAAAGTGCTTTATATATATTAAATTATAAAAACAGTAATCTGTTAAAATAATCAAAGAATACTTATATTTTGTAGCTCAGTTGCGGTCAAACAACTTCTCCAGCCTGCACCAAAGACCAGAAACACAACTTTTTTTTTACAAGAACACAAAAGAACCAGCCCCCACTAGCCAAGAGATAATTACACAGAGTAAATGTTTCAGTTTATACAATAGCCTAAGACAACAAGCTATGACAGTTTTTAAACAGAAAAAGATTTCTGAAGATTCTGAATAGACAAAGTGCTTTATATATATTAAATTATAAAAACAGTAATCTGTTAAAATAATCAAAGAATACTTATATTTTGTAGCTCAGCCATCTTGGTAGATTGACTTTACCTTGGTGATCTCTGCCATGAACTATAACAACGGCAAACTCTGCCAATTTACTAATCATCTTTATTGGTTTAAGATACAACAAATGTGAAAAAATTACAGAAGTATAATATGAACATAGAAACAATCCAGGTGGCTTTGCAAATCTGAAGGATTATGTGCACACAATCACTGTTTTTGTGTATACAGAGTACATTTAAAAAATAAAAAACTATGACCTTTCAGAAACTAATCCAGTCCTGGCCAGCAAACAGACCTGTAGTGCATGGGCATCCAAAGTGTAAAGTCTTTGAGTAGACTTGGTCTTCATTCACAAGAGTAACTTGTCATTAACATTCAAAAGCATCCATACAGATAGTTCCTCTTCCATACCCTGATAATGTTTTTCCTATTTCAGTAAGTATAGGCCAGAACAATAAGACCTGTGAGAAAGAGGTATCTTTGGAAACTATTACCCCACTAATGTGAGAGAGGGGAACAAATGACTGACCTCACATTAATTGACAAGACTTGTGTGCTTTATCCCATAGTTCCCTCAGCTGAAGGCATTCATTGCGTATGTAATACTATGAACATGGTATTACGTCAGAACACCATCAACTTCTTTTTGGGGACTGAGGAAACATTTTGTTCATGTTTTTTAAATTGTAGAAGGCAACATGCAAAATATTCCAGGCAAAATAATTTAACTGCAAAAGAGAGAGTTCCTCAAGATCACGCCTTTCCAAATTTCATCCCTGTTGAACTTGGAGAGGTCCTCCAAGGAGGGCTGTGAGACCTACAGCCATTACAAACCAGGGATCTTGATTCACACATCTTGGAGAGGTATATGTATATCATGTAGCAAATAATTGCTAACTCCAGTGTGCTCAGCTAATGCTTCCTTCCAAACACTTATTGGTTAAGAAGAAGGGAGCTGTTCTCAGCTCTGTAAAGTATTTTATTTTGCTTGATGATGTGACACTATAACTATAGTCTATATTAATCATTTAAACTGCGGCAACTAGGTCATTATCTTCACAAAAGGATACTAAGCATCTTTTACAGCTGGACCAGTGAATCATTCCCTTGGCCTTTTCTGCAACAGTTTTGTAAGCCCAGGTAGGCAGATAAGATCCTTTACACACCTGATGCATCCCCAAAATATTAATTTACTCTTCTGATAGAGTACTTGAAATACCTTCTAAGAGCAACAATCCAATCCAAAGGAAGAACATATCCCTTCCAATAATTCCAATTATTTAGAGAACAGATTGAACTTACATATATTCTCTCTCTCAACTTCAATCATAATCTAGACAACACAAAGCAAAATAACTCACATGAAGTAGACTACTGAGCAATAAGCACTGATTGATATTTTTAAGAACAACTTGGACACTTGTTACGGGATTGACCGTTTTGGTACATTGCCAGGCTAGAAGGATATTATTGCCCATCCCTGAAATATTTTCATGTATGTACATATGTATGTATTGGGTAGTCTTATAAAGTAACTGTTCTCTGAATAATCATGAACGTTTGACCATTCCTGCAAGAAGTGGGAGGATATATACTGATATAATGGCCAAAAAATATTATTGAAGCAAAAAAGTCCAGCATACTTGGATAAATTAGCAAGCTACTGCGCTAGAATTGGATCGTCTGTTTCAAAAATACTGCATGTCTAGTAATACTGAGATTATTTTGTCCTAATAAAGGGGAACTTTAGTTAAAGTGTCTTCAGAAGTGAATTTCTATTCTGGATACTCGCACAATAATAAATTTCAGCAACATTAGATATAGGGTAACCTGGATAGTGGTACCATAAGTATAGTAGACTGATTACCAAAGAACTACCAAAAATAGCACTTAGATTCATTTCAAGAAAAGAAAAAGGTTGTGTTAAAAGAAATACAGTGACTAAAACTAAAATTAAAATTATTTTCAGAAGTCTCATATGTATAATTTTCCATCTTACAGTTGCCCCCTTGGCATATAAAAATTAAATCATCAGTATATTAATGGTATTGTAAAACATGTTACTGATAAAAAAAAAAATAAATAATCATTCACTTTTAAAAACTCATGACTAGATTCACATCGAACAATAAAAAAGGGGCACCCTTGGCACTACTCTTAATCTGACAATAAAAAAAACCTCATCAAAAAAAAACAAAAAGAGAGTATTCTGTAAACCTAATTCAGAAAAGATACATCCAGGAGGTCCCACCAGAATGGAAAGGGTTAGTTATTACTCAAGTTTCTTTTTGATACCTAGAAAAGAAGAGTACCCCACTCATGCCCATATTGAATTTGGTCAGTTGGAATCCTTTCAGATAATTTCAGTGGCTGTAGCTAGATTTATTTATTTAACATTTGTTTACTGGGAAAGTCTGTCTTGGAATGAAGCCAGTTTTCAACTAAGGCCCAAGGAGAAACACTCCAGATGGATGTCTTTGTAACATGGGAGGAAACCAGAGCACCAGGAGGAAATCCATACAAACACAGGGAGGACATGCAGACTCCACACAGAAGGTACTCCTGCCAAGAATCGAACCGGAGCACCTCTTGCTGTGAGGTGACAATGTACCACTATGCAGTCCATGCACGTAGATACACGATCATGTGGGCTGTCTTCTCACTAACAGGTGCTTTCTATTCCAAGACGTGGTCTTTCAGATAGACTCAGTAAAGGATTCATATGTCTAAGAGCGTTGGGATTGATGGCAGTGAGAGTCTCCTGCTTCTCTTCCCAAGATATTTTATGTGAGTTCTTCAGTGGTTGCAAAAAGTTCAACAGTCCCTCCTTACAGATCGTAACAACCTGCAGGTCAAAATTTACAGCGTTTTATATTATAGGTTAGTATTAGGCTATCGGCCCTAGGGCCTATACAAGGCTAGCCATAACAATTCTCTGGATATTTCTTCCAACAATATTTACTTCCCTGGACCCCTGTGTAGCAGGGCGACTGACGTGATCCCCAAGGTGAATTTTCTATCTCCCATCCAGTCGTCAAGGTTCCTTTTGAAGAGGGCCAAGGAACCGCTCTGCTTGACATTTATGGGCAGTCTATTCCAGAGTTTGGGGAGTTTCTGGGTCAGGAACCTATCCCTCCAGCATGTTTTTTTCATTGTAATGACAAGGTTTAGATCCCAGTTCTAGGCAGTCAGTTCCCAGATGCCGATGTCTAGTAGTTATCAAAGATGCCTCTGCTGTAAGATTAGGGGGAGCATTGTCAAGGGCAGACTGTCTAAGATGTATGGTTGCAGTTATAGGTCAGTTTCCACATCATTGTAGTCTGGCAGTTGGCACAGAGGATTAAGGCTATAAGCTGTAGTTCCTGTGATACATGGTGTTTAATTCTCACAGCCTTCATTTGCCTACTGTGTAACCATGATTAAATCATTTAACCAGGCATTGCTTGAGGTCAACTGGGAATTTGGTCTAAGTTGTTCAGTGGTCCTTTGGACTCCAAGCCTAGTAAACAACTAGTTAGGAGGCTATGAACCTAAGAAATTAGGGCAGTTGTCCTTATTCTTTCAGGACTCCCCAGTGGTTCAGTAGCCACCCACACTTACAGCATGGATTTTGTTTGGTATGTTGCAAGCAGATGGGGGAACCCACTCCAAAATTCTTTGTAGGGAAGCAGTAAGGGAATGAGAAGAGATTGTACCAACAAGCTACTTTCTGATTGCCAGTTGCATCCCTGGGAAAGCCCTTCTAAGTGATGGGCGAGGTTATTTTTCAGTGGCTTATCAATGGTCCCTCAGTTGTCACCCTTTTGCATCCCTATCCACCACCAAGTACAACGCTACTATCCCTGATCCTTCCATCAGGGAACATTACTGGGATGGTGTCTTCTAGAAATTTTCTGTAGGACATTTATGTTTCACTCATGCCACCTTATTCCATAATTGGTTCAGAAAGCCAGGCAGATGAAGTCTAAAGTCAGTCTTGTAGCCCTAGTTTAACATGTATATTTGGCATCCTATCTTAGGCCTCTTCATGTAGAAAAGCCTATCCATCTGAGGCTGTGCAGATTGACTCATTCTTTTCTACAACCCTCATCCAGATCTCCACTCACTTTGAATTTATTCATTTCCACTGATGGCCGTAAGCCCAACAGTAGAAAGACATGCAAGAGCAAATGCACAAATTTTTCTATTAAGGCTATTTATAAAGAGTTAGATCCCTTCATGCCTCCTGTACCAACAGTTTTAGACTACCTTTCACAAATGTTTGAAACAGTCCTCAGTTACTCCTCAGTAAAAGGCATTTATCTACTATCCCCAGTTTCCACCAAGGCTCTAAATCCTTGTCTTTGGTAGCTTTAAAAATATACAAGGCATTCCTTAAAGGTGCATTTCCAATTGGGCATCAGATCCTGTCATAGATTCTTTTCCTCAGTGTATGTTTTTTGTTTTGTGCATGAGAAACTCACTTTTCTTGCTTTTAAATCAGCTGAAACTGCAGAGTTGAAACCCATTTCTTGGGAAGCTCTTTGTCTTGCAGTTATTATTTTAGCCAGAATAGTTTCCAAATTGCAGGCCGTATCTATAAACCCCCAAGTCATCATTTGTTACAGGAATCAAGGCTCCTTATTGGTAAATTTGTGTTTTTCACCTAACTTACACACTGAAACTAAACTCAGCCAATTTGTCCACCTGTCAGTGTTCTTTCCAAGCTACTCAAATGTTTGAAAATTTGTTAAACTGCATGGACATCCATTGCATTTCATGGGCTTCTACAGATGGCTCAAATGTGGCGTACACATCTAGATTTTCAAGAAAAGGTCCACATTTATCTGTAACTTATGCTAATAAAAAATGAGATCTAAGAATTCCAAAGTGACATTAGCTAAATGACTGACTATGTTGCATTTGGCTGGAAACAATGCAATAAACTTTTACCTTCTCAGCGTAGGGCATATTCAGCCAGAACAGTGACTACCTTTCAGGCCTTCTTCTGGAAGGTAGCCTTAGGTAGTGTTTGTGCAGCAGCTGCTTTGGCTTCCCTGATTACATGCAGCTTTGTAGTGTCTTATGAAAATAATCTTTAGATTCTAGGTCTTCCTTTGGACCCGCAGTAATCAGAGGTATGTTCTTATGAAAAAGACCACACAGGAGAATGAGCTTGGGACTCTCTCCTGCTGTTGAGAAGAAGGTCAGACCTACTCATACCAGATATGAAAGTTGTATAGTCACCAAGATAGACTAAGACAGGGAGGTCTAACTTTGTCATCAAACCTACCCACTTTTCTATAGGTCATTGTTTTTGTTATTGTATACTTATACCACACTTCTGTGTGACATGGCTAAGATATGGAAAGGAATGTTGACAGGGCATTGTCAGTAAAATGGGGAAGGGGTTAGGAGATTAGGAAGGTCATAGATACTGAGCTATATAATGGCTTTATTCTTACTGTTGACAAGGGTAGACTTATTTAGTTTGCCAAGTACATGAGCTTTTTAATGCCTTTCCTTTAAATTACATTTCAGAGAATTATATTACATTCCATAAAATTGGAAATCTGTTTTTGTTTAAGGTATATAAAATTTTGTTTTGAATCAGGGGTTTAGCTATCTTAAGTTATCGTGAAATGTGCAAGCACTTTCTTCTCATTTTCCATATATTAAAGTTGCAAATTTATGTATAGACCTGATTTGTTTTCACTTCTAAACAAATTATACTGGATTTACATAAACTGAAATGCTGCAAACATGTTGTCATGTTAACCAGACTAGGCCTATTAATATTCCAAGGGAATAGCTAAAGAGACTTATTATGGCAGTATTATTCTGCTTAGCATTAAACCACTATGCTTCTTGACATCTGGGCCATCCTGATAACAATCCTGCAAATTACCCCTTCATCCCATGACTTTAACCTCCCAGTACTACAGCACTCCTGTTTTCTTAATTGGTGACTTAAATTTGTCATTGTCATAGGATTTAAATTTCTCAGTCTAAACAATGACGCACTGACTTTTATTAAAAGTAGTGCGCACACACGTAACCTACAGTCTGTGTGCCAAAAAACTGTACGCACATAGCTGTCAGGGGCTGTAGGATGGAAACCTCAAGTCGAAGTCCTACTAGTGGCATGAGCAGGAAAAAAGCAAAGGAGGGAAGAAAACATGGCATCAAGGTGCCCACGCCTTAAAAACTTGTGGAATACTTATATTTACTAAGTTCTGGCCACCTGCATATCAGAACATGAGAACATGTTTCTACAACTGCAGGAAGAAGAGGAAAAAAATGTAAAGGAGAAAATGGAGGGGAGAGAGACAAAGAGAACGGGAGAGTGGATAAATAAAGGTAGACAGTGATACATTTGAGTTGTGTTAAACATCAGTCTCATTTACATGTTATAATAACCATACATGAAACTCCAGTAGTAGGATCTGTTGCTGTTATGTCAAGTTTGGAGAAGGATGCATGTAAAGAGTGTAGCTCTGTGAAGACAGCATGAAATCGTGAAGCAAAAGTTAGGGATACAAGGAAAAAGCGGACAGCTGCCTTCCCATGAGAAGATGTGCCAGCTGGTTATCTCCTAACCTAATGGTCTATACACTAAAGTGGCATGCACGTTAGACAGTGACACTCTGGCATTTAAGAATATATGTATTAAAAGATTTGACCCTCTTGGCCCCATTCCTCTCCTTTGTAATAAGATCACTCCTTTTAACTATAACCACCTTTCCTTCCATAGCTACAACTACAGGGGAATGTATTAGCCTTTGAAATGAACAGTAAAAATACATCATAAGATCTTTGTTTATTTTATTGGTTTGTTTACAGGAGTAGGGCAATGATCCAAATGACTACTTTCAGGCCCACTTTGGTTGTGGAAAACAGCAATTGTTGAAAGAATACAGTTTGTACAAAGTTTTGAAGGCAAGTGCAAACCCCCACCTCTCTCCAGTTTCCATCTATTCTTCTACATTTTAAATACCATTAAAAGTTTCTCTCTCCCACTTCCACTCATTCTCCCTTATTTATTCAGGCTTTAGTCAGCAGAAACACCAGCATGGATTACTGCTCTGCTCAGTCTGAAGCTAAACTTGTCTTCTCATCATTGCTAAAACTTCTGCAAAACACTACCCAGTTACAAATGTATGTTGCTATCTGAAACTATTTTTGCTGTAATACCTGTGTGTATCCAGCTGCAAGGGCATCAATGAACCACAACCTAACCTCTTGCTGCACTCTTTTCACTTCTCCACATGACTTTTTGGCTCCTGTTAGCTGCTGCTCTACCCCTGTTTCTAACCTAGCTCTACTGTTTTACAGGTACCCGTTACCATTCTGAGCCCGCTCTGCCTACCACTGCTCATTGTCTATTCTTATTTACTTCCACTAACTAGCCTATCAAAAGATTAACTTTTGCTTCTTTTCTCTGCATTTGTGATTGTTTTTATGTTTGTTTTTTTTTTCTCCAGTCTGCTGCTGTTGGCTCTAACCCAGTCTGTTCGCCCTCACTATGCTCTGGCTTACTCCTCTCCCCTACCCTACCTCCCTACTCCTATTCCCACCCACCCCAATTTCATTACATTTATAGCTAATATAACTCCTCCTTTCAAACTCATTAACCAATAAAATCTAACACCCTATTACACTAAACTCCCTACCACTAACAGACCACATGAAATAACCATATCCTCCATTAATCTTGTATGACTCCACCTATTTCCAATATCAACCCCACTTCTCTTATCTGCTCCTCCTCCTCTACCCTTCTCATTAAACCGCTGTGCATCTCTCTCAATACAAAATGCCACAAGTGATATATTTCACTACCTTCACTTTACTGTTAATCCTTTTTGTCAGCGTACTGACACAAATCATCTCTCAGACGTACAATAACCTTATCTGTAAAAACATCCACTTTGCCTTCACCCTCAGAAAAACTGATTTTTTTCTAATATATCAGCTAGCCTAATTGATCATCACAGTATACAGATGTCAAAATATAAAGTCCTATCATCCACTACTAAATACAAATCTGATTTTTACATACAATCTACTCAGTCTAAAATAATCCATATACCTCAAACAACTTCCCCCACCACTGCAAACTGTCACAATGTGGGAACTTCCACCCCAACCCAGGACCCCCCATAGACCTGCTCCTCCTCAACCCCTCCCTCTGAAAATCTGCTGCTAGTAACACTAAACATACGTAGCATCTGTAATAAAATAACATAATTTAATTCTTGGCCAACACAACAGTCCCCAGACATGTTAGCAGTTACTGAAACATGGTTAAAACCACACATCCAAGATATTGAAATAGTATCTTAAGGATTTAACATACTAAGTACCAGTAGAACCCATAAAAAAGCAGGTGGCATAGCATTAATTTATCCCAAATACCTCCACAATAGTACCTCTGTCCAAACCAGTCCCATCATTTAGTGATGCCGACATTCTTTTTGCATCTTTACAAATAAATACCAGTTATGTGTAGTAGTAGTGTACATACCTCCTGGCCAAAATATTCCACTCCTAGATTCCAATTCTAGTCCCCTCCTTAATATCTTAAGTGGTTATTTTCCCGCCTATGCCTATAGAACCACCCTTTAAATACACAAACCCAATACCTACAAATCATCCAGGAAACTAACAAACTTTAACCAACAACTATTTAATACCATCTTAAAAACTAACAACAGGTCCCCGCTGAAAACTCTACCAGTAGATAATGCAGTCAACCACTTCAATAAACTATTTCTGGACACATTCAACAGCCTAACCCCTCTACGTACAAAAAGAACAAAAACAAATGGTGCACCCTGGCTATCTAAAAACCACAAAACAAATGCTAGAAACGTGAGACCGATCCTAGAAATAATGCTATAAAGATAAAATTGACACAAATTTCCTAAAGTAGAAGCAACTATGTAGCAAAGCAAAAAAAAAAAAAAAAAACTAGTAATTGCTCCAACAAATGACCAACCACAAAAATAACACACAAAATTTCTGGAAAATTATCTCAGGGCTCCTTATCCCAGGCTGAAAACAAAATCAATCACCCTCCACAGATAAAACACCCTCCCAAATAGCTGATATGTTCAATACCCACTTTATTCATAGGATACTTAAGTTAATATCAGACTGTACTTCTAACACTTATTCTAACTCCACTGACAATCAAATTTCACCCGTCTCTCAAACATCTCAGAAAACCACCAGCACCCGCTCCCTCCCTCACCATAGTACTTCTTTAACTAGTACTCCATCTCATCCTTTTTCATTACAACCAGTACCTACTACATTAATGCTTAAGCTTCTTCTCAAACTAAAATCATGTTACCTTTCCTCTGACAATCTTCCTCCAGAATATTTAAAACTTCCTGCAGATGCAATTGCTTACCCTGTTAGCATCGTTATCAATCAATCCATTAAAGAGTCCCAAGTCCCTAACATCTGGAAGAAATCCATTATTACTTCACTAAACGAAAGGTGAAAAACCAATGTCTAACAAAAGTATCGACCCATCTCTATCCAAACTTCTGGAAAAATGCATACACATACAACTACTAAACCACCTCACCCATAACAATCTTCTTTCACCTACCCAGATGGTTTTCGTCCAGCACACAGCACAACATGACACACATGAATACTGTCAACAAAGCCACAGACTCTGGGCAAATAACCTCTGTAATTCTGCTAGATCTGTCAAAGGTCTTTGATAGAGTATCACACAACAAACTTATACAACAACTTTCTGTTATGGTTTGTTCACAGACTTCACAGCAGTGGTTTGGTCGCTATCTACTTAATAGACAACAATGTGTAAAATGGCAAAATCATTTTTTGACTACCTGGTTAATAATACTGGAGCGCCACAAGGGTCCATCCTCAGACCACAGCTCTTCAATATCTTTATTAATAACTTCCATACAGCCTCCCTTCAAAGCTACATTATTCAATACAACCGATAATTCTACCATCATCTCCTCCTCACAGCATCCAGCACCACCTACAGGTAACACAAAATGCCTTTACCTCAATCAAATCTTGGCTGAATGCAGCACAACTACTCCTCAACCCTAATAAGACAAAACTTCTACTTTTCACAACAAAATCACTCACATTTGATTTTAAAATATATTCACAGAATAATACAGCGATTGAAACTGTAACAAATGCAAAGCTTCTAGGCATCACCATAGACAATAAACTTACATTTGATCAACACATACAACAAAATACCATAAAAAACACATTTCAAACTAGGAATAGTTTGCAGACACACACATTTCATAGACACTCCCACCAAAAAACACTTGCTAATACCCAACGTCTCCCCTCTCTTATACTATGCCCCCCATTTTCACTAACTTACATACATCATTAAAGAATAAGCTTCAGTCCTGCTACTGTAAAATCACCAAATTTGCTACTGGTACATCATATCACTCACACCACTGTCACGCTCTTAAAGAACATAACTGGCTTGAATTCCCTCATCTTGATTTTCTACAGCTATCTATAGCACATAAAAATGATATACAAACCTGAAAGCTGCCTTGCCTCAAAAGCTGTTTTACATTCTCTACTAGAACTCTCCGTTCCAAGAATAAGCAACTCTTTAACTGTGCACAGACCCAAAAAAAGGGCTGGCCATTGTTTTTAATCTTACACTATTGCAAAACTATGAAACACCATACGTACAGCTATCAGCAGCGTAGACTGCCTCAACAATTTTAAGCTCTCACTAAAAAACTACCCTCTTAACTCCCATATCTGCCCCTACACCAAATTAAACAGATAAAACTCCTCCTTTCCATTTTAACTTTCCCCTCTTCTACTTATTTCTCACTGCAACTAATCACTTTTTCCTACCTCCCATTTTCACTATTTCATTCACCCTTCTGTCATCCTCCCCTTTTTCATACTTAGCCCCCACAACTTCTCACCAGCTGACTTTCTTTACCCCTCTTCTTCCTTTTAGCCTATTACTTTGCTTTACCTCCCTATTATACCCACCTTAGTATATCACCACTTCTCATCACAGAGCCTTCATAGCTCTTCTCATGTCTACTACTGAGTTTAACTCTAAGTAAATCAAAATAAACTATTAATTCTTACCTAAAATAAAACCCATATCTTTGTATGTCTACACCTAACTTTACACCCAAATGTCAACCATTTTCTAGCCAGTACTTTTTTGAGACCTGTTTCCTGTTTCCTATCCTTAAATTTTAAACAACTTTACCTTTAAATACTTTGTGTCCTGCTCCTTGACATTGTACCAATACTTAAATAATTATAACAGCTACATTTGCCAGCTATGCTGTTAAAATGTTCTACGGTTTTTATATTATTAACATCAATTTGTATATGTAGGTGTATATATATATGTATATATATATATATATGTATATATATATATATATATATATATATACATATATATATATATATATATATATGTATATATATATATATATATGTATATATATATATATATATGTATATATATATATATATATATATATATGTATATATATGTATATATATATATATATATATATATATATATATATATATATGTATATATATATATATATATATATATA
Source organism: Protopterus annectens (assembly GCF_019279795.1). Taxonomy (NCBI): domain Eukaryota; kingdom Metazoa; phylum Chordata; order Ceratodontiformes; family Protopteridae; genus Protopterus; species Protopterus annectens. The sequence goes on from NC_056739.1 coordinate 221,015,797, forward strand.
TATATATGTATGTATATATAATATGTTTGTATGTATCTAGCAACCAAACCTACTTTTTCCTTTTATTTTTGCTCTCTACTCTTAATTGTCTTAAGAGCAAGCATTTTTATTATTGTTGGAGCTTTTCTCCCTGGGCTTCCACTGATGATGGGTTGCTGACCCAGTTGGACTTTTCCAGTCACCAAATGTCAATCAGTCAATCAATCAATAAATGAAGTGATACAGTCAGTAATGTGCAACATTTTGTGTATAACATACACTGTTTGTAGTACATGTAATTCCCACTTAATCCAGTGCAGGGTCGCAGGGAAGCTAGAGTCTCTGCTTGCACACTGTTTCCACAAGGTACAGAAGCTCATCCTGGATGGGGTATCAGCCCATAGCAGAATATGTATATATGCACACACACAAGCAAACCCCTCATATGGCATACACATCTGGTGGCAATTTCAACAGTATGTTTTTTGATGTGGGAGGAAACAGAGCACCCAGCAAAACCTCACATGGACATAGGATGTACAGACTTCACACAGAAGGCAACCAGTCTGATACCCAAACTGAAGAATCTAGTACTATGAGGCATCCATGCCAACCTCTGGATCACTGCACTGCCCCTTGTAAAATCAAGTTGCTAGCAACAGGTAAGCCAGTTGTCCCATCAGAGAATGAATAGCCATGCAAAATGAAATGGCTCCCCAAACAACTTATAGAATCTAAATCATATTATTAACTTTACTAGATATGCACAGTTAAGAAATTAATAGAAAATATGGAGAGGTAAAGAAACAGTACGTGTCCTCAGTAAATTTTAGTATGCTGAGGAGCTTTAGTAGCTTCACCATCTTGACTGTTTAACTGTGTATATTCACCGTAAATAAATGGTATTTCAAAAGCTTGAAAGTTAGTATAATGGTATAACTGGACCATTACATTTGCAGTTTGTAATCTCTCTATTATAAATTGATTTCCTTGTTAATTCCAGGAGCCCCTAAAGAGGCAGACTTATCAAAAGAAAATTACTAGTGTGTGCTGCTCTAGTGATTATTTGTGCCTCAGGTTGCCCCACTAGATGTTTCCAATTATAATGCACTGCAAGTAAATGGTATTCATGCTGTACTCAGCTGGATAATTGTCACCAGTTCTGTGGAAGTCCAGCCACTTGACCACATGGAGCAAAGTTTTAGACATGCAGATTGTAACTACAACCCCCATAGTCCAACAATGTAGGTGGTAAGTCAAGGTTTTACTATACCAGTAAAAAGGACTTTCAGCTGTGGGTGTAATCATAGGACAGTACCAATGGAGTGGGATTAAGACTGGAATTTCCCAGATAAACTGGAAAGCTTACAGCTGCCAGTTTAGCACAACCACAGGGAAGTGGCAGCAGATTTCCTTTCGGGGGAGCACTGTAACACTCAGCTTGCTTCTGAAGAATGCTTCCCTTAGTCACACCTGTCTATTCATTTGCAAAGCCCACTGCCTTTCTTTTGACTGTGAAGCCTTAATAGATTGCTGCTTTCTTCAGTAGACTGTAGCAAGTCTGCCTTGGGACTTTGGATAAGACTGCCAGGTCTAAAACCACTTATTAAAATTGTTCAGAATTATTTTAACCTAGCTGGATAAATGACAAGGGCTTTGCATTTCTTACCTTAAAGCATCTTGTTTATTGGGAAACATGGCTTCCAGTTTTGAACAAACCATACAGAGAAATTATTAAATCACATTCTGATGTTGCTGAATTGGAAAAGGGAAGCAGTTTGCACATCTTTGAAGTGCTAGCTCTTTATCGTGATATCAGGTAAACTAAACCACTAGGGCATGAGTGGAAGATTGGGACCCTTTCAGCATCAAGTGTAGAGATCTTAGGCACAATTCCAGTGGCAAATGAGAACATTTCAGCTTTTTAGTAAATTGGTAGCCTGGGTTAACAGGAATGATACCATATTGTTGTCTTCTTGCTAGACAGTAGGTCTAATTTTTATCCATCTGTCAGAGTTTTCTTGTTCCACCGGATAGTCAACAGGCAGCATATTTTGCATTAGCAGGAACTCTGCATTGTATTTTACCTCTTGAAGTCTGACATCCAAAACAATCCATTGAATCCTGTGTGCCCTTGAAGCCTGCTATCCACAACAATCCATTGAATTCTGTGTGCTCTTGAAGCCTACTCCATAGATCTCGGATCTGCCACTGAACGAGAATCTGTATCAGAGAAGCCAGTAATTACAGTTCATAAAGAATTAGAAGACATTTCTTTTAAGTGATGCCATCATTTTAGCCTCTGGGTATTCCTCATCCTATTTTCACTTGTGTCCCATGTATAGTCATTGGGTCCTTTATCACAGGAACTCTGACCAGGAATATTTGAATGTATTTTCATGGATTAAAGAAATCTTTAACTTTAATGTGCATTGGCATTCATATAGCTAAGCCATATGTGGTGGCATAGGGGAATAAAGCCAAGACTACAGAATAGTCAACTTAGGTTCATTTAGCAGTTTGGGTGTTTTCTGAAGTTTTTCAGGGGAGGATGAGGAGTACTCATCATGGGGGATAGGGCAAAGCAGGATACGTACAGCTACAATTCTTCAGGGGAAGGGGCAGTACTGTGGTGCACATCCTGGGGGAGGGGGAGCTTTTGACTTACCAAGTCAAAGCTTGGTGGTAGCCTTCACTAGTGAGTGGTCAAGAACATGCACTAACAGGGAGAATATGCAAGCAGCTTTTCCCCCTGCCCAGTGGGTGGGATTAGGCCATATAGATGCCCTCATTGCCAGAGTGCTGGTAAGGGCATAAACAACCTTCATGGCTGCATGTGTTGTGGCATTTGCCAGCTAGCTTTCAACCCCTTACTGTACTGGGAAACTCTATAGTGTAGGCAATGAATGGGCAGAGTCTAATTGTAGGTGGCTTGATGGTCAGAATGAGCAAGGGGCAAAAAGCACCCAGAATAAAAAAAAATCTGATAAATAAAACTGCCACCTTTATAAAACCTAAAATAAATAAAATTCCAGAAATTTTCAACTTTAATTATCTCAAGGGTTCTGAGCTACTTCATATTACTCCTCTTCATTCTGTCTTTTTTCCAGAAGTTAGTCATACCAGGTTTTAGTACGAAAGCCCTTCTTTGTTGTTCATCCTTTCCCTTTCAGGCATTACTGTCAGTAACTATCAAACTGGTTAATGCACCTAAGCTACTTGCTTTTAGATGAAAAATCCTCTTGACAACAGATTTCCTTGAGCATTTTTTACTGTTACAAATATGAACCACTTAGATTGTATACCCCAGTATCTGTACAGATATAAGTGCAAGGCATGGGTATTTCAGTGCATTTCTGTATGAACCCACCCCCATTTCCTCTCCCACCAGCACAGCCAAAGGAATATTTTAAACCTGTGTCCAAAATAAGTGCCCCTTCTGCCTTGTTGGAATGGGGGGGGGGGGGCTGTAGACTCTCTTGCCAGGACTACTATGAAGAGACATCTGCGTGAAGTGGTATTCTTGACTTGGAGAATTTGGCTTCACCCTGAAAGTACAGATGTTCATCGTGTTTCACTGTTGCAGTCCTAACCAATGGGTTATCCGGCTCCCGGTAGCCCTCGATCGGCCAGAATACCAAAGGTAAGTAAAAATTACGGCTGTCATCGGTTGTAAAGGACGTCAGGGCGTCTGATACAAAAGGAGGCAGCCAACGTCACTTCCTCAGTCTTCCTTGCCGTGGAGCCTGATGCAGAAGCATTTCTTGCACTAGTGCCGATCAGCAGTTTACCTTTCTTGTTTCCGACTACAAAGTTGAAGTCAACTACAACTAAGTACCCCATTGGGATCCTCTTTTCTTGCCTTAACGAATGTCATAAAAGGTTAATAATGATCTTACCTGTGGAAAGCAGATTCCCCATAGAGATTTTCAATCCTATTGTATTTGTTTAGGCATTGACCACGACATTCCTAATTGTGATCTTTCTGCTTCCTTTAATCAGCGCACTATTCATCGTCGAGTTAAGCTTTTAGCTAAGCATTTTGGAGTTTGGCCTAAGTTTGTCGGTATGGCGTCCGCTGGTCTTCAGGCTTCGGATATCCCCAAGAAGTGTAAAGATCAGGACCGCGATAGGCTTCCAAAGGTCAAGTCCTCGGATGATGTTAGGTTGGTCGCCAGTCATGCGGTAGCCAGTGAGGCGCCTTTGAAGCCCCTGCAGCCCACAGATTTTCAACCGCAGGCCTCGGTTGAGACCATTTCAGAGGCCCCCAGGCCTCCGGCTTTCATTTTGCCTTCTGACCTTCCACCTGTTGCCTCTTCAGCTGGATCCAGAGCCGCGAAGCTGACTCCGGTGTCCAAGACTGTTCTTCGTTCAAACAGCAAGCTCATACCGACGACTTCGGCTGCCACTTCAGCAGTTGCCAGGCCTCCCAAGTCCTTTAGACTTGCAGGTAAATCTTCCAGTCATAAGCCTGTGAAGAAGCAGGCTCCAATTTCCTCTCGTTCCCCTCATTCTCAAATGGTTAAAATACCTGATGACTTTTTGACACTTATTAGGGGTTCACATCCTCCTCCTTCAAAAAGAGGTAGGGAAGTCTCTCCTGAGGCTTTGTCCTTTTCAGGTTCTGATACTTCTAGCATTTCTGTTGATGATGAACAAGTTTCTCAAGCTTTCTCTCCTTTTGAGGATTCAAAAGCAGAGGAGTCCATCCCTTCTGCTTCTCCTCCATAAGATTCCTCTTTTGGTGATACTTTAAATACTCTCAGGGAACATTTTAAATGGGAAAGTCAGGATTATCCTCTTTCTAAGAAAAGGATTAGGGAGTTTTTGGATTTGCCTCAGCATAAGCCTTTGGCTATTCCACCTGTGTTGGAAGTGGTTGATGATGTTTTTCTGGAGAATTCCTTGACTCCAAATTCGGTTCCTCCTGCTCCCAGGAAACCTGACAGGTACTATAGAGTGCCTGATTCTCATTTGTTTCTTTTCAGGAATCCGTTGGCTGATCCAGAGGGTATTTCTCAGGGCCGTAAAGGAGTTAAGGCCACTGTTACTAAAAATCCTGTTCCTTCTGACAGGGAATATAGGAACCTAGATAGGTGGCTTAAAAAGGTTTATACCTCTGCCACTCTTGCTATTAGGTCTACTAATTGTCTTTTTCATATGCTGAAGTACCAGCAGCACACCCTGGAAGCTATTCAGTCTAGGATAGCAGGTGTGCCTCAGTTGGCGGAGAGTAAGGATATGCAGGATTTGCTGAATTCTGCCAGTCTAGTCAATAAACATTCATTACATTGTGGTTTTGACATTCTAGAAGCCTCCTGTAGGGCTACAGCTACTGGCTGTGTTATTAGAAGGTGCGCTTGGCTCAGGGAGCAGCCCCTACCAGAGCCTGTTAAGGCTAAGCTTTTAGATGTACCTTTCCATAAGGGCAGTCTTTTTGGCAGCAAAGCAGAGGAAGTACTCAAGAAGATGGAAGACAAGGCCAAGTCTATGCAGACAGTTAAAAGACTTTCTGCAAGTTCAGCCTCCTCGCTTTAGCAGGAATTACCCTTCTAAGAGCTGGACGTTCCCTGATACCAGCAGACAGAGCCGTTCTAGGACTAAAGGATACAAATCTTCTAGGGGACGGGTGGCTACCCCTCAAAGGTCTAAGCGTTGGCAGGTTTCCTCTTCCAAGTCGGGAAGTTCTAAGCCTGCATCTTACTCTAAACATTCTCAATGACTCTGTCAAACTTCTGCCTGTTCTTGCCTGCCCGGAGAGTCCTTTAGGGGGAAGGTTGGCCCTTTTTACAAATGTCTGGGCCACCATCACGGATGACAAATGGGTATTCAGAACTGTATCCCTAGGGCACAAGTTTTCTTTCCACACCTTTCCGTACCCAAAGGATTCCCGGACGCTCCTCCAAACCAAAGGGCAGAAGTAGAAAAGCAAGTGTTGTCTCTGTTACATCTGGGAGCAATAGAATCAGTTACTGCTCAGCAGGTTGGCCAGGGTTTCTATTCCAGACTTTTCCTAGTTCCAAAAAAAGAAGGCACCTGGTGTCCTATCCCTAGATCTATCCATCCTGAACTCTTTCTTGATAATTCCAAAGTTCAAAATGTTCACACTGCATCAGTTGCTGCCAATGTTAGAAAAGGATTCCTGGCTGGTAATGTTGGATCTCAAAAAAGCTTATCTGCACATCCCTGTCAGGGAAAGTTGCAGGTAATACCTTCGTTTCAGGGTGGGCAAGCAACATTATCAATTCTCTGCGGTGCCCTTTGGCTTATCTGCTGCTCCCAGAGTTTTCACAAAGTGCCTGGCTCCAGTCATTGCATTTTGTAGGCAAAAGAAAATTCAGATTTATCCATACTTGGATGACTGTCTAATTCAAGCATATTCTCAAGAACAGCTGTTAAAGGATCTAAAATTTGTAAAGACTATTCTCTCTTCCCTATGTTACACTATCGACGTGGAAACATCGAAAATGGTGCCATCCAAAGCGATAACATTCCTGGGAGTGAGTCTGAACACAGCCGCCCAGATGGTGTATCTCACCCAGGAGAAGCAGACAACTCTTTCAGTTTACTTCAAGGACTTGACAAGCCTGTCCCAGCTCCCTGCAAGGAAATACTTGCAAGCTCTGGGATTCATGGCCTCTTGCATTCTCAGGATTCCATATGCAAAACTGCATATGAGGAAATTGAAATGGTACTTCAAGAACACTTGGTGTCAACACACAAGGACCTGGGTGTGATAATTTCTCTGCTTCCATGTCTGCGGACAGAGTTTCTATGGTGGGCAACAGTCTGTCTACAGAACAAAGGCATGCCTTTTCGCCCACCCCTGGCCACTCAAGTTCTTACCACAGACACATCGGACTGTGCCTGGGGAGCCCACCTGGATAGCAGTTGTATTCAGGGAAATTGAAATGCCCAGCAGATGCACCTGCACATAAATGTGAAGGAGTTGCTGGGAGTCCAGCAGACATTACTAGCTTTCAAGCATCTTCTTTCTCCAGGGACCCTGCTTGTCAGGACAGACACCACCACAGTCATGTGGTACATCAACAAGCAGGAAGGGACTCATTCTTACCTTCTGTGCAGACAGAGCATGGATCTTTGGTCCATAGCAGCATCCCTGGGCCTGCATCTCCTAGCTCAGTTTCTTCCAGGAAGGCTCAATGTTTTGGCAGACCAGTTGAGCAGACAGACCCTGGATCCGCATGAGTGGCAGCTGAACTGAGCATTTTTTTACAGCATCATTCAATGTTGGGACACTCCTCAAGTAGATCTCTTCTCCTCTCCAGACAACCATCTTCTACCTCTTTTTTGCATCAGATGGCATCACAGCAGAGCCTAGAAAGTGGATGTTCTGTCCTTCCCTTGGACGCTGCTGTCAGTTTATGCCTTCCTTCCTCTTCCTCTTCTTTCCAGAGTATTATTGAAGATCAGGGACGAACGACCAAGGACTATTCTCATAGCTCCGGACTGGTCCAGGCAGCATTGGTATCCACTGCTTCGCAGTCTCTCCCAATTTCCTCCTTGGCATCTTCATCTGAAGCCAGATCTTTTGGTTCAGGAAGGGGAAACTTTCTACATCCTCGTCTTCAGTCTCTCCATTTGGCAGCTTGGCTCTTTATATGAATCAATCCATTTCTCCTTCCCTTTCCCATCAGGTGGTTGACATGCTGAGGGAGGCCAGGAGGCCTAGCACTAGGAAGTCTTATGCTGGCAAATGAGAAAGATTCTCTCTTTGGATGCAAGCTAGAGGGGAATCTTCTTCTTAGCCTACCCTTCCTCTGATCCTGGAATTACCTGGTTGATTTGCTTCAGGCTGGTCTTTCTTTTTCCTCTATCAAGATCCATGCTTCAGCCATTCCTGCTCATTGTTCTTTTGAGCAACCCATTTTCTCTCATCCTGTGATGAAAATGTTTCTCAGAGGTGCTTGCAACTTAAAACCTCCCAGAAGGGCATCTACTCCAGCCTGGGATCTTAATTTTGTTCTAGAGAAACTCACTGTTCCCCCTTTTGAGCCAGCTGCTACTGCAGATTTAAAGTTTATCTCATGGAAGACTGACTTCCTCTTGGCTGTAACTTCAGCAAGGAGGGTTTCGGAGCTGTGTGCTTTGAAGGCTGTGGAGCCTTTTCTTATTTTCCAGGCAGATAGGGTCTCTCTGAAAACCATCCCCTCCTTTATGCCTAAGGTGGTTTCTAGCCTGACTCTTAATCAGTCCATACACCTTCCTACCTTTTTCCTAATCCTCAAAATAGAGGTGAAAGGATCCTACATTCTCTTGATGTGCATAGGTAGCTCAGGTTTTATCTGGACAGGACTAAATACCTTCGGAAATCAGCACAGCTATTGGTCAGCTTTGCCCCTGGAGCCCAGGGCAAGGCTATTTCTAAGCAAACCATTTCTAAATGGATTGCTCATTGTATTACCTTTTGTTACTCCTATCATGGTAAGGTTCCTCCTCAAGTGGTTAGGACCCACTCAACTAGAGCAACTTCCACTTCTGCAGCCTTTTTAAGGGGTGTCCCTACTAAAGACATTTTGGAGGCTGCCACGTGGTCTTCTGTTCACACTTTCACAAAGCATTATAATTTGCCTTTGTTTTCAAGAGCCAGGGCAGGGTTTGCCACTGCTGTTCTGCAGGGCATTATCTCCAATCCTTGATTCTGTTGGTTCCTCCTCCCTTTTCTGTGGGCTTTGGTAGTCAACCCATTGGTTAGGACTGCAACAGTGAAACACGATAAACATAGTACAGTTGTGTACACTTACCATAAATGTAGATGTTCGAGTGTATTCACTGTTGCAGTCCTGCTTTCCCTCCTGTCTTCCCCCTTTTCTCTTTCCTTACGGTACATGTTAATTTTTGTTTAAGCCTTGTTTTCTGGGGGCTTCTGACTGTTATTTCAAGAAAGACTGAGGAAGTGACGTTGGCTGCCTCTTTTTGTATCGGACGCCCTGACATCCTTTACAACCGACCGCCAATGTCATTTTTACTTACCTTTTGTATTCTGGCCGATCGAGGGCTACCGGGAGCCGGATAACCCATTGGTTAGGACTGCAGCAGTGAATACACTAACATCTACATTTATGGTAAGTGTACACAACTGTACTTTCTTTACTCTCTCTGTCTGCAGTTCAGGGTTGCAGACTGCTGCAAATCCATATGAGTAAACCTGCAAGTTTGGTCTCTCCATTTTTTCACTTACTTGCTGACACAGAACCAGCTCACTTGAACCTTTTACTCTTTTGTCTGGATGACGGAGGTTGGCGTAACAGTTAAGCTGCTTACCTTAGAAACACATGGTGCAGGGTTTGATTCTCACATGGGGTAATTGGCTAGGCTTAAAATAGCCCATGAGGACAGTTAGCTTAGTACTAATCTATGAACCTATGAATCTGTTAGCTTATGATGACCTTGGTGGGGTTCAATTTGGCAAAATTCCTTAATTTGATGGCATTCTAGTAGTAGAGGGTAAACGCTATGCCGGGTAGTTTTTACCACTTGAAATGTACGCTCTAGACTATTTCTTATTACTTTCGCACCCTTCGTTTGCTTAATGAGTGAGTCTTCAAAGTGCTTGCCAGTGTTGTTTTAAAGTTCTTCCTAAAATCTGTTTTTTGAATGCATGTTTGCCATGTTTGCTTCCTTTGTATAGTGCCAGGTTTGCACTGGTTTGTCTGAGTGCATTACCTCCCTTTCAGAGAATCATTCTTTACATTCCATTTCTGTCCTTGGAATTTAATTTACTGCTTGTATTATTTTACTTCCTTTGTCACCTTGGAGTGTAGGCTATATTTAGTATTTCATCAAGCTAACCAGTCCGAAACTAAAAATGAAATCAGTTGCATTTGATTGTTCTCCACAGAGGGAAAAGCATCACACTGATCCCGGTGGGAAGCATTGTTTTAGATTTAAATTGCATATAGAATTGTACATCCTTTACATTGTGCTAAGAACTGCTGTATATGTGATATAAAGCATCATTTATTTTTATTTTTATTTTACATTTGTTGACCGGGATAGTCCGACTGGATGCATGTCCATTTTCAGCGGAGGCCCGGGGAGAAAAGCTCCAAGGGTAAGCAGATACAGCATTACATAATACCAGCATTACATATTACCAACAGACTATTTACAGAGATTACGTAAGTAAGCAAGTTAAACAAGTTCCACAGGTTACAGTCATGGTAAATACAAACAGTTGTTAAATATAAGGTGGCTCCGCTTCCATTTTAACATCTGTTGTTAATGTACATTAATCTTAATAGTAGTTACTTTGCAGAACTGCTGTATCTGTGATACAAGGCACCCTGGGAAGTAAGTGTTACACTTCCTAAAAATGTAAGTTAGCTCTGATTCCTTTTTGCCAAACGCTGTTAATGCACGTTAATCTTAATGAGAGAACGACTTTGTCATTTGTTTGATAATGCACAGCCTGCTGAAGCACTGTTTTATTGAATGCTGATGCCACTGTAGGGGAGATCCCATTACTCAGAGATGCAGCAGTACAGAGTTGTTGTTAAGTAAATGGGTGCAGTCTCCTGTATGGAATTGTAAGAGACATCAACAAATACAGAAAAACATTATTTTAAGTTACTGTATGTAACTGCTCATTCAAATTATTTTCAAACAAGCTGCATTCACAATATATTTCTTGGAGGAATTGACCAAGGCCCAGTTTTAGTAATAAACAGTAATAGTGAACATATGAGCAAATGTACATTTCCTTATTTTGCTGTTGTGAAAGCTTTAACTGTTGTACAGGTAGACTACATACACATTTTTGTAAATGTATTATAAAGTGGCAAGCTTTAGAAGTCGACTACTGAAATATTTTTGGGGTGAGTGGCATTTACAGCTGTTTATCTGTAAGATCACTATGAGTGCTAGAAGATCAGAATTGTTCTGTCCTTGTTACAAGGTTTTAATAGAACTTTTTTTTTCATAATGCAGGTCTTTTTGAGCAGCGTGCTACTGAGTATCTGGAGTCCATGCCTGAGCCTGAGCTGAGTGGTGTAAATCGATTCCTCAAAGAACTTGGTAAGCAGCAACTAGCTAAGATGAAAGCTGTGCTACTTTAGTTCATGGCCGACACCTGTGGTTTGAATTAAGTACATTTTTTGTGGTTAATCAATAATTTTATAATCCAAAAACTTGAGCTCTGATGAGAATTTCATAGTATTCCACAACACTGTTTACTAAATACTGCTTTCAGTACTATTCTTTAACAGCCATGTTTATCAATTGAAAATGTGTGCATTTGAAGTTTTCTGATGCATGTGAAACCCAGAGAGAAATGACGCTTAAAACATATTTTTTACTAGCTGCATCTCAAGTCAGTCAGCCAGTATAAAGCAATTATCCCAGTGCACATGCATTTGTGAATTTTTTTAAAAACCCAGATTCTAACAAGTCTATTGTATCATTAGTCGTGATGCACTGCAGTAGGAGCAGTAAAATACTGTACTATTCTTTCAGACATATTTAAGTGAAGTTAAACAGAAAGCAGATGGTAGGCTTATAGTTTTAATGTATTCGGATTTGTGGTGAGAGTTCTGTTATAGAGATCAAACACAGGGAGAATATTGCCCTCTTCACTGGTGTTGATTTGCATCTTGATAGAAGAATGAGAGAAAAAGGGTTTCTTTTGGGCTGACAATTATGGGATACGCTATGTATGCAACAGAGCATGGCGGCATACTTCTCAGACTTCAACTATTAAAAAATAAATTATTGCAGTGGCCATAAACTTTTATAGCACGGGATCAAAAGAGGAGTACTTTTCTTTTTTAGAATAGGTCTTCAGTTACTGTTTAGACTAGAAGTTCTTCAGATACTAGACCCCATTTGATTAGTAATTTGAAACTTTTTATAGGTGCAGCTTATTTTATTTAGTAATATATACACTCTTAAATAAATCTAATTTTATGAAAGTTAATGTATTTGGTGGTGAAATAAAATGTAAGAGGCAGAATCGCAGCACTGAGTCATAGCAGTTATGAGTTCTATATGAAGGTCCTTGTGGCTTCAGGGATGTCTCATTATACTTTTTAATTAGCATGTTGTATAAGAAAGTAACTAAGCTGGTCAACAGAAACTTTTCATTTATTCATGACCCAACCCAAAAATGGAAATAAATGAATAGCAACATAGCTTGATTAAACAGCTGCATGAAATGGAATGTTGTAATTTCAAGAATGATTCATGCTGCATCATATATATAGTTATACAAACTCCTATAGATTAATGTAGCAGCAGATTAGTTCCTAAGTAATGAATATTCATAATTAACAGCTGCTAAGGCTGAACACTCATTATCCAAGAAGTTGAAAATAAAATAGGACAGCATGGGGAGCAAGTATAAAATTAAAAACAATTGTGCCTAATGAAATCGGACGGGGGGATAAGGGTATAAAATAGAATCTAAAACTTGTTTAATGTTTCTACAAACAACTGATTAGCAGAAAACAGTAGTAACAGTACTAATTAATCACAATATTAGAGTAATGCAAGTTCTATTGAACTTATCTAATTACTATTCTTAAGAAAAAGAGGCTATGTACACGACTAAGGATCTAAATTCTTAGTGTAAGGATAGGAAGAAGCACTGGTTATGAGCTGTTGAAAAGATCAGAGAAAACAGAGTGAGTGCTCTTGCACTGGGAGTAGTAATGACAAGGTGTGCGTAACTCAGGAGAGAGGCATTGAAGATCATAGACTTCATTTATGTGCCTCTGTTGCTCATGACATAGTTGTTTGGCTAAACTTCTAGTAACGTTACATATCTAGAGAAGGAAAGAAAAACAAGATCACCTTTAAGATTTATTATCTTCATTCCCCACAGTTTGAGTAACCAACCTTCTATTAAAAATTATTCCTTATAGAAAAGGAGCACCTATGCAGCAACACTGCTTGGTTTATATAGACTGTAAAGAAGATGGCATGTCATCAGCAGCATTGCTGGCTTATAGAGACAGTAGAGAAAATGGTATGTCATTTACCGCAACTTAAGAAAAGGAAATAACCAATCAAAAGTCCTTCATATGACAGCAAGCATTCCCTCTCCCTTCAGATTTTCTCATGGCAACTTAAAACTTATAATGGGATCTTTTAGAAATTCTGAGGACCACATTTGTGGTCAATGGAGCGGCTAAACTGAAATTACAACTATGCTAAGCCTAAGGCTGCCATGCCTGCTCACCTTATTCTTATTCTGACGTTTAACAATCTTGGACTTAGTAGAAGTAGTAAGAATGTAATGGAGATGTGCAACAGGCAAAGCCCTTCTGCAAAATTCTGTTAATGGAGTTACAGAAGATTTAGAGATTCACTGTATTTTCCTGGAAATTGCTATTTATGCATTTGTCATCCTCAGTTATGGGTTTTGAGCATTTGATAAAGGAGCATATATCCAGATACTTAAGAATGCTTCAGGACAATAGGTCAGGGTTACAAGAGCTTCAGGAGAATAGGTCAGGGTTACAAGACAGTTTCAAAATAAGCCACAAATAGTCTGTTTCACATATAACACCACATTAGGTAAACACTGCTTTTCAGTTAATGTATCAAGGATTACCAATAAAGGCGGTTCATTGGGTACTCTTCAGTTCCATTTGTCCAGACTTCTATGTCATAGTCTCCCTGATTCCCAAAAAGGGTAATACACAAATGTTATCTTTAGAATTGTAAAAGTAACTAATGAATTAGTTTGTATTCCTTTTTGGACCCCTTTGCTGAGACTGTTTATTTTTTCTTACCAAAATTGGAAGAGGGGTTAAAGAATCCTTTGGAAAATTGGAAAAGGAGGACTGAAAAATCCTAGCAATTCCCTGCATCATCTTACTCCTCTCATCACATATTTTGATAAACCTGTGCAGCAAAGGGACCAAAATCTAAATTTCCGTCCAATCTCATTTTTCACGTTATCAGGGAGGTTCTGCGAATGCAGCCCTGCAAACCTCCACTAAACAGAGTTGGTGGCCATTACAAATGACAGCATTATTTATTTACACAGTTCTATCTGGCTAGGCTGGCAGCCTTCACCTATCTTCACACATCTCCCCCCCCATGGGGAACTCAAGCTAGTTTTTTAAGTGACTCTTGAGAAATGTTGCTTGACAGGGTTAAGTCTGAGTATACCTTAACCCATTCCCTGTCTTGAGAGCCCATCGGCATTAGCATTGCTAATCCCTCTGCAGTGCTGCACTGACATATATGCTTGGAACCCTAGGCTGCATCTTAGAACTTGGCATTTTGCTGTCTGGCTCTGTGCAACCATGTTAGGGGTTTGTGATCTGTCACTATAGTGAATTTTCTTCCATACAAATAAAGGTTGAAGTTTCTGCAGTGCCCACACTATGGCTAGACATTCCTTTTCTACAGCTGCATAGCATTCTTCCCTGGGTTGGAGCCTACAACAAAGATAAACCACTGGGTGCTCTTCTCCCTCTGAAGAAATCTGGCTAAGTACAGCCCCCACTCCATGGTTCAAAGCATCCACCTGCACAACAAATTATTTGCTGTAATCTGGACTGGCTAACACAGGAGGTCCTACGCAAGTTTCCTTAAGCTCCTGGAATGCCTGCTTACATGCTGGCATCCACACTACCTTATTAGGCCTGTTCTTGCTCATCAGGTCTGTGAGGGGAGCAGCTATGGTACTATAACTGGGGACAAACTTTCTGTAGTACCCTGCTGTCCCAAAGAATGCCCTCACCTGCTTTTTGGTAAGAGGTACAGGCCATGCTTGAATGGCTTCTACTTTGGCAGGTTCTGGCCTGATCTTAGCACTCCCCACTCTATGTCCTAGGTAGGAGACCTCTGCTATACCCACCTGACATTTGCTGGGCTTAATAGTCAACCCTGCCCCCTGTAGTCTGCCCAGCACCTCCCTGACATGCTGAAGGTGCTCTTCCAAGGAATGGCTGTAGATGGCAATATCATCTAGATAAGCAAGGGCAAACCCTCCTACTCCTGCTAGGATATGATCTACCAGCATCTAGAAAGTCGCTGGGGCATTTTTCATCCCAAAGGGCATCTTTGTGAACTCATACAAGCCAAAAGGAGTCACAAAGGCTAACTTCTCTTTAGCACTGGGAGTCAAGGGCACCTGCCAGTAACCCTTGGTGTAAGATCAATGGTTGTAAGATACTTAGCCCCACTGAGCTGCTCTACGGTCTCATTTTTCCTAGGCATTGGGTAAGCATCTGACTGTGTGTGACTTTTTAATTTCCTGTAGTCCACACAGAACTTGGTGCTGCCATCCTTCTTTGGCACCAGCACCACTGGGGAGGCCCAGGGACTGTTGGACTCTTGAATCACCCCCAGTTCCAACATCTCCTGTATCTCCTCCCTCAGAGTCTGTTTGACTCTCTCAGGCACCCGATAAGAGACCCTGCCTAATAGGCCTTTGGGGGGTCCTGTAGCCACCTGGTGCACCAGGTGGGTGGACCCTGGTTTCCCAGTGAACATGTCCCCAAACTCCTGTAACACTGCTCGGATTTCTCAAACTTGGGTAGGAGATAGCTTCTGGGACAGTGCTACCCCTTCCACTGAGGTGTCAGTCCGAATCTCACTGAGATCATCAGCCACCAGATCTAACTCAGACTCCTCCTACAATCCACTGCAAATGCTCAGCACAAAGGCTTCCCTGTCATGGTAAGGTTTCATCATGTTAACATAGAACAATTTGTGCCCCTTGCCGCCTCCTTAGCAGTTCCACTATGTAGTTAACATCACTTACCTTTTTTACCACCTTGTAGGGTCCCTCCCAAGCTGCTGTCAGCTTGTTGTGTCTGACATGATGAGCACCATTGCCTGCTGCCCCACAGCATACTCTTTAGCTTGAGCATTCCTGTCATACCACACCTTTTTCTGTTGTTGAGCTTTTGCCAGGTTCTCCTGGGACAACCCCATGAGTTTTCCTGAGCCTTGTCCTGAGGTTTAGGGAATATGCCACAACAGACTCCTTATGAAGTTCACACTCACCTTCCCACTCGTATCAAATTAAATCTAGAGGTACCCTCGCCCTATGCCCATACAGCATCTCAAAGGGCAAAAAACCTGTGGATTCCTGGGGAATCTCTCTGTAAGCAAACAACAGATGGGGCAAATATCTGTCCCACTCCTTCTTAAACTGCTTTGTAAATGCCTGTAGCATGGACTTGATCATAGAGTTTAACCTCTCAACCAGACCATTAGTCTGGGGATGGTAGGGGGTGGTTTTCAGGTGCTTCACCCCACAGTACTTCCACAGAGAAGCCAGCAGGTCTGACATGAAATTGGCACCCCTGACAGTCAGTATTTCTTTTGGGGAAACCTACCCTGCTGAAAACCTCTAACAAAGCATTTGCCACCTTTTCTGCCTCAATGGAGTACAGAACCACTGCCCCAGGGTATCGTGTAGCATAATCCAGTACCACTAGGATATACTTTTTCCCTGTGGAACTTGGGGTACTCAGAGGACCCACAGTATCCATAGCTACCCTCTGAATTGGCTCCTCAGTCACAGGCAAAGGCGTCAGGGGAGCTTTCACCTTGTCTCCTGCCATGCCTACTTTTGGCACTGCTCACAGGTCCTGCAGTACCCTGTTACATCTCTGGAAATTCAGGCCAATAGAAGTTTTGCATAATATGCCTCTTTGTACGTTTTATGCCCATATGACCTGCAAAGGGAATATCATGGGCTATGGCTAGAAGTGCCAGATGGTAGGCGGTATGCACTACCAACTGCTGTATTCTCTCACCTTTTAGCCCTCCTTCAGGGGTCCACTCTCTATACAGTAACCCTTTGTCCCGGTATACAGATTCTCCCTTCCCTTGAGAATCCGGTGCCTCCCTAGCTACCTGCCTCAGGCATTGCAATGTAGGGTCTGAGAGCTGAGCCTTTCTCAACTCTCTTTGTAACCCTTCCCAGCTCCCCTTCCACAGGAAGTCTGGCATCCTCCGACATTGGTGCCTCACTGTCAGCGTGGGTACTACTACTCACTCCTACCTTTGCAGTCACTCTGTCCAAGGGAACATCAATACCCACAAGCAGCTGTGTCTCACATTCAGTCTCACTGCTACAGAGTAAGCTCCCTCCCTGAAGTAACTACCTCACCAGTCCTGGCTGCAAGTATGCAGTCTGTCTGGGTCTCCCCCAGGCTACCAGACCCACATGCTTGTCTCCTAGTCTGACTGCGTGTAACATAAGCACATGGTACTGCCTCATCCAAATCATTCCCTATTAGGACATCTGAAGGATGATAGTTCAGTACCCCTGTTGTCTCAAGAAAACCTATTATTGGCATTTTGTCTTTCCCACTTACTGGCTCTCTCACCTTTTGTTCCCCACCTTGCCTCCATGGACATCTGTATGCCACATGGCCCCACTGGTTGCATTCAAAACATTTAACCCTAGGTTCTGGACATGTACCTGGACTAGTGGCTTCCCCTGCTACTGACAGATTCTGTTGGGGCAGTCTGTGCTGCCCAAAAGGGGTTCCTTTAGACCAATGAGCAGTACTGGGGGGTCCTTTTCCTGTGCATGGATGCCCTGCTTGCTAGTTATAGGTCTCCCTTCTTCCCAACTCATTTGAAGTAGCACATTTTCTGTCAGCTAACCAGATCCTCATGTCTTCAGGCAAAGTGCTAAGGGCTTGTTCCCTCACCAAAAGGTCTGTCAGCTCTTCAAAAGTAGTGACCTGACATCCACTCACCCACCTATGAAAATTAGTGCTCAGTTCAGCAACATATTCACACACACTTTTATCTGCCTTGCGTCTATGCTCACAAAACTTTTTCCTATACGTTTCAGGTATTAGCTTAAACAATTCTAACAAACAGTTCTTAACCATAGTATAATTAAAACAGTAAATGTCAGACATTTTAGACAACACAGTTACAGCTTCACCATGGAGTAAGAGGGGTCAAGAACCATACCCAGAGCCTTTGGTCAACATCATGCTGTTTATATACCCTCTCAAACATATGAATGAAACTATCAAAATTATCCCCCTCTTTAAACTGTGGAAGAAATTTACTGACCTTTTGTGCTTCTGGGGTCCAGTTACTCCCTTCCCCATTACCTCCATGACTCTGGCGAAGAGTCAGCATTTCCTTCTCATGCTGCCTCTGCCTCTCCTTTTTCTCAGTTTCCAGACGTAGCAGTTTCTCATTCTCTTCAGCCTGTAGATGTCTGAGTCTCTCAGCAGCTTCTGTTTCCAAACGCCTGGCCTCCAACTCAAGTCTCTTTAGCTCCAGATGGATTTTTAAGTCCTCTACAGGAAGGTTGAGCTGTCCATTCTATGAGGGTGGTACATCTCCACTTCCAGTCTGATTGTCATCCTGGTTGCTGTTTTCTAATGCATCTGTGACCAAGTCTGCAATCAGGTTTGCCTTAGTCAGGTTTCCATGCACCAGTCCCCTAGCCTGGCACATCTCAGCCAGCTGGCTCCTTGTCAGCTTTCCGTACTCCTCTGCTGACATGCTGCCTGCTCTCTCTGACTATTTAAGCTAACAAAAGAAATAAAACAATTGTGATCTGAACTCTGAGAATTCACTGCGTGGCTGATTTAGAGTACAAAACACCTTCAGTGATCACTGGACACAAGCTACAGGAATTCACTCTACCCACACCACTACAAGCCAATTAGCATTTGCCAGCCAATTAATATGTGGTGTGGATATCCCACCACTGCCAAACAATTAATATGTGATGCCCATGCACTGGCCCAGCAATTAAAGAGCCTCAATCCTCATCACTAACACCAGTGAGGGTCGTCCATATAGGGAAAGGATAGTAAATACACACACGGTAAAGTACAGTTTCCCTTAAGAGCACACAGAGATCACAGTCAGTCTGGGGCTGGTTTCTCCCTTTTTCTCCAGGTCCCCAATAAGACTTCCTACTGGCACAGCTATAGGGTCCAGATCTCAGCCTAGTGGGCGAGCTAAAACCTCCAGTACCCTCTCTCTCTCCAACCAGTGCCTCGTGTACCTGCTGAAGTAGCTGACACACACACACTTTGAGATAAGTTTATACAACCACACAGACACTCCTGGGGAAGGCTGGCACAGGTTCTCTAGCTGTGTGCCCCTTTTACTCAGACTATATGGTAGAAATCACTGGCACCACCCAGCTAATGTTCATCAGCTTCTCAAAGGCCCATAAGAAAGGATGTCCAATTATACTGTGCAATGTTCTTATCCAAATGGTAAGTGCAACCAAACAGTCAAGACTTATTTGGAGTGACTTGGTACAGTATCACTATATATATATATATATATATATATATAGAGCTTACATTATCTGTACACAAAACAGCCACAGTTGAACGGTTTAAAAATATTTAATGTTGTTGTTGTTTTTCTTTCTGCTTTTCCCGGTTAGGGGTTGCCACAGCGGAACTCCGGTCCACTAATGACTGGCAGTGGATTTTTATGGTGCCGAGGTGCCAGCCTGACGCCCAATCTTTAACAAAGGCACGCCCATTCACGCATGTCTTTCGAACGCCACTCGACTGCAGGGAGGGGATGCAGACCTCCACACAGAAGGCGCTCCAGCCGAGAATCGAATGGGAGAACCTCTTGCTGTGAGGCGACAACGCTACCACTGCACCACCGTGGCTTCTGGTTTAAATAATAAAAACACAAGACAATACTTCTTACTACACTGTGCCAGTCAGGAGTTCAGAGATCACAGAGAAATACTTAAAATAATACAGCAGAAAAGTTCTGACATCACAGAAAAACAAACTCGTCTAATCTTCCTATTTCCTAGCTATATCTAAGAGAAAACACAGTTCTAAAATGCTACTTACATATAGACAAAGGCAGAGTGGTGAGTTGGATGTTCTCAAGACAACTGCTCAAATGCTCTCATTTTTTCTGTCCCTAAATTGAGAACACAGTACCACTGATTCATTTCAGAGTACATCATTTATTTCTGGTTCCCAGGCTAACAGACTGTCAGAGGTTAATAGCCCTTTTGATCTTGCAGCTGGTCAGGAACTAGAGCAATAAAAGAAATTATACATGTAAATTCTAGTCATTAACTCTGGCCTCAAAACAATAGACAGAATGCCTTTATCTAGACATCTTGGCTCCGAGTTTTGACATCCAAGAATTGACTTAACAGCTTTGTTATAGCAGAGTGCAGTGTTGCTACATTTTTGCAGTTCCACAGTTAACACAATTTTTCCCATTTAAGAGAACAAACATGTGGCTTATGTTAATACTTACAAATGACAGAATTATCTACAGAATTCTGTTTGGCTAGACTGGCAGCCTTCACCTATCTTCAAAATTGTTATCCTCAAAGGGCTGCATCCAAAATCTCCCTCTCCTTGTTTCTTGAGCTTCCCTTTGTTTCACCATCATCCCTTTCCACTTTGAATTATAGGTTTCTGCTTGTGCTGTGTAAAGGATCCTTAACTGTGTAGCTCTGTAATACCCCTTCAAATCAGGTAATCCCAATCCGCCTTGTTCTATTGGAAGAATCCAGTTATCCCACTTGACTCTTGCTGTCTTCCCCTCCCAGATAAAATCCTTCAGCTCTTAATTACTATCCACAACTTCTCATCTGGTTGATAAAAATATGCCTGACCTGAGTATAATACTAAAGGGACTAAGAGCATTTAACTGCTTGTATCCGACTATCTGTATCCATATAACAGAGCTTCCAATTTCTCAGTTTTATGTTGTTTTAGTTTCATCCCATATATCCTTAGCTGCCACACCAGAATCATTTTTAATCCATAATCTAATTGCTTCATTTTATCATGTCCCCATAAATATGGATATTTCTAAACCAGTTTGTGTGTGGGTACATAATTTGTAAACTCAAAAACATAAACAGACTAAAAACAACAAAGGCAAGGATTAACTCCAACAAACTATTTTATAACAGATAAAGTAAACGCTTTTGAACACTGCCAATGCGTGAACTTCTTCAGACAAACAAACATTTTCAGATACTGGAATATATAGAAAAGCTCTAACCCCACTTAAAATTTAAAGATACATAACATCAAAGGATGTAAAAACCATGTTAAAGCATGCTTATAATACATATATACACCCCCCATAAAGCACCAATATATATAATTTATGAAAAAATGTATACAAAACATAATATAATAATAAATATATATATATATATTTTTTTGTATGTATATATAAATACATTATATGAACAATACATTATTGACACAAATACAAATCACCTCTCAAGAGATTTCTTTCTCAAGACACATTTTATACAACAAAATTAATTCAGCCCCTGGGTAGACAAAAGCATGAAGTCTGTTGCCAATAAAGCTCTTTTTCTTCAAGTAGTATTTGCCATGGTCCACCTCGAGATGTTTTCTTAACTTGATCATTGATAAAGTACTGAAAGTGATGCCCAACATTGTCCGACACATGCTTTGCTAAAGCATTGTTAGAATTAAATTTGACAATACTATAGTGGTGTTCTTACAGTCTTTGTTTAAAGTGTCTTTCAGTCTTACCAATGTAGAACCCAGTACACATTTGACACTTAGCAACATAAACAACCCCAGAGGTCTCACAATTAAATTTCTTTCTAATTTCAAAGAGAAATTTAATTGTGAGACCTCTGGGGTTATGTTGCTATGTGTCAAATGTGTACTGAATTCCAACAATGCTTTAGCAAAGCATGTGTCAGACCTCTTGAGAGGTGATTTGTATTTGTGTCAATAATGTATTGTTCATATAATGTATTTATATATACATACAAATATGTATATATATATATATATATATATATATGTACGTATATCTATATATATATATATATATATATATATATATTTATATATATGTATGTATCTGTTTATTATATTATTTTTTGTATACATCTTTTTCTAATTTGTATATATTGTTGCTTTATGCGGGTGTATATATGTGTTATGAGCATGTTTTAACATGGTTTTTACATCATTTGATGTTATGTACCTTTAAATTTTAAGTGGGGTTATGATGTCATAGAGAGAGTTTTTCTATATATTCCAGTATTTGAAAATGTTTGTTTGTCTGAAGAAGTTCACGCATTAGCAGTGTTCGAAAGCGCTTACTTTATCTGTTTTAAAATTGTTTTTTTGGAGTGAACCCTTGCCTTTGTTGTTTTTTTAGTCTGTTTATGTTTTTGAGTTTACATAGTTTGAGATATGGCAAGTGGTTACTCCACTTTACCTCTATTTTCTCAGGAGAGTGCAACTTCCCCTACTGAGGTGAATACCGTAGGGGACTTGACTCTGTTACAACAGTTGACATCTAGAGTTGATGCCCTAACAGTAAAGATTGACCGTTTCAACTCTCTCTCTGGTGGACATGAGAGAACTGAAGCTAGCATTAGTGGGGCTTCGGTTATTTCTTCTTGTTCCTTGCAACTTCCACCTGGTTCTCTGTGTGAAACCCATGGGTTTGCTACTGTGGCGTCTGGTTCCTCACAAAGTCGGAATGAGGAAGGTAATTTTAATGAAATTACAGACATAACTACCCCTTCTCTTAGTGATTGTTTAAACAAGTCTGTGTGCCTTGGTGTTATTTATTTATTTTATTTATTTCAGTTTGTTAACCAGGAAAGTCCATTGGGCCAAGGTAGCCCATTTTTAGTGGAGGGCCGAGGAGAAAAGCTCAAGACAGAAATACTAGTACAATATAATATAATAACTAGTACAGCATATAAGAGAAACAAATTAACTGAAAATTTAAATATAAGAACTAAGTCAAACACTTATAGATATTTACAAGAACAAACAAATTAATGTTTATTTAGTACATCATAATTGTAGACAAAAGAATTTAAGCAAAGGCAGAGTTTAGAGTAGGATAAGAAAAAGATAGGTGTCAGGATTCAAGTAGGATAAGTGTAGGAGCATTCCCAGACAGATGAGTGATGAGAGTGGAGTAAGGTTTTAAAGGAAGGGAGATTCTGGGTAGTTCTAATGTGAGGGGGAAGAGAGTTCCATAATCTAGCAAGGGAGAATGATAGTAAGAGTTGCCCTGGTGAATGTAAAGGTTTGTAAAGTTCCAAGAGGTTTTGATTAGTGGATCCAAGTGTTCTGTGTGGCTGGTGAAGTTTTAAGGAAGAGGAGAGTGATGGACAGCTAGAGGGTTTAAAAATGAGCTTGTGTGCTACTGTTAGTTGAATGAAAGTTAGATAGCCTGGGAGTTCCAACCAGTTTAGTGCATGGAGAGAGTTACTATGATGAGTGAAGGATATGGATCCTGTGGCAAATTTAGAAATGTTATTATAGAATGAGGATAGTTTTGATTTCAGGGTTGATTGGAGATTACTGAGTACTGGTGCTCCATGCAAAAGGGAGGAGATGAGGTAGGTAGAAGATAGGAGTTGTCTAGATGAAAGAGAGAGGTAGCGTCTCTGTTGATAAAGCATGTTTTTTTTTTATATTGGTTTTAGGTGGATGTCAAACTTTAGCTGGTCGTCAATAAGGACGCCCAGAAGTTTTGCATGGGGAACTATTTCAATAGATGTTTTGTTTAGACTGAGTATGGAGAAGCATGCTTTGTCAACAGCAGTATGTCTAGAAGGAGTAAAAATCATTATTTTGGATTTGGCAGCATTAAGGGCTAGATGGTTGTCAAGCATCCAGGACTCCGTATAGGAGAAGGCCTGTTAAGTAAGGTTTGTTAATATGGGTAGAGTTTTAGCAGAGCAGATGATAGTGGAGTCATCTGCGTATTGCACAAGTTTAGCATTGGTGATCCTTTGATGGAAATCATTGATAAAAACTTTAAATAGTAAGGGACCCAGTATGAGCCTTGAGGTACTCCTGTTGGGGTGTGAAGGAAAGAGGAAGTACAGTAGTTCCATTTTACAGCTTGTTCCCTGGCTGAAAGATAGCTGGTGAACCATTTGATAGAAGAAGAGAAAAGACTAAGATGAGAGAGTTTAGAAAGCAGGAGTTGATGGGAGACAGTACTGAAGGCCTTGGATAAGTCTAGGAGGAGGGTAGAAACTATGTTACCAGAGTCGTGAGCAGAGTTGATGATTTCGAGGAAGGAAAGGAGGGCAGTGGTGGTGCTATGACCTGGTCTAAACCCATGTTGTGTAGGAGTCAGTAATTGGTTGTCACCGAGGTAAAAGTTGCAGGTGAATACATTTTTCGAGTATCTTGGACATAGGGGACAGGATAGCAATAAGGTGAAAGTTGGAGATAGAAAAGTTGTGACCTCCTTTGTGGAGGGGGATGGTGAAGGCTTTTTTCCAGAGGTGTGGTACGTAGGATTCCTGGATGGAGCGGTTTATTAGGATGCTGATGGGAAGGGCCATGCCATCAGTGGCTAGCTTGAGGAAGTTGGATGGAATGTCATCTGGGGCATTAGAACAAGGTTTTAACTTTAGTAGGAGCTTTTTATAGTGTTGGTAGGAATGGATTTGAGAGTGAAAGAGGGGGCAGAGAGTTATTGGAGGTTAAATCCTTGGTTTCAGATATGTTGGGGGGGTAGTATTAGGGAAAGATGAGGTGAGTTTGCCTATGGAGTCAATGAAAAAGGAATTGGGTGGCTAGGTGGATGTCAGGTGAGTCAGGGTCAGGGCAGGGGTTCTCTTGTTTGCCTGGAGATAGTAATTGATGCAATGCTATTCCAAAAGCTTTTTTGGGTTGGATTTATGGTTATTTTAAAGTTTAAGATAGTAGGATTTATGGTCGATGGCTGTTTGTTTTTTTACTTGATTTCGGAGTTGCTTATATTCGGCATTTTGTCTCAGAGATGCATAAGGACTTTAGTGTCTTTGGTTAGCCAGGGGGGCCATTTTGGATTAGAGTCTTTTGGTTCCGCAGGGGGCAAAACTATTTAGTAGATCAGTAAAAACTGCATTGAAGTGTGAGACAGCGGCGTCTAAAGGAAGGTACATTAAAGGGTTCCAGTTTATCTGCTGTAAGGCATTAGAGAAGATTTGGGAGTTGAAATTTTGCATATTATGGGTTGCGATGTGTTTGTGCTTAAGGAGGAGGGGGGAAGTGGAATGGTATATGTAGGTAGGGAGATGGTCACTGAGGGAGTCGGGGAGAGTACCACTATCAGAAATTCGGGTTGGGTGGGAGACTAGTATGCAGTCAAGAATGCTGCCTGTGGTGTAATCTTTATTTGGTCTAGTAGGAGTTTGGATTAGCTGAGTGAATTGATATAGGTTAATACTTTGAGTAGGGCTTTATGAATCAATGGAAGACCAGTTAATGTTGACATCACCTAGGATTATTGTCTCATTATTTATGTTGGAGGTAAACCAGGCAAAACTATATTCCAGAATAGGGATGTTGTTACCAGGTGGTATGTACAGGAAGGCAATGCATAAAGATTTGTTGTCAACTTTGAGAAGGGTCAGGGTTAGCTCATCAGTGTCAAATGACGGTATGGGCTTAGAATAGGGTGTCACTGTTAAGGAGGAGGAGAAGAGTAAGGCTACTCCTCCACCTTTCTTTTGGGATCTGTCACTTCTTATGAGTTTATAGTTTGGGGTGTGTCATTTTTATATGTGTTGAGACCAATAGTGAGACTGCTGGACCATGTAATGGTGATGACAACAGCACTTTAGTGGATAACCTAAAGTTATTTGACAGTAAACTTTTCAAGTTCAAAAAACTGCAACTTGAGGTATCATACCTAAACAAATGCATTAAACTGTGCTTAGTTCCTAAGGGACTCTGCCAATGCAAGTATCCATCTGACCTAATCTGCAACTTCCCTTTACATCATGAATTATTAAAATTATTCGACCAACAGTTGCGACTATTTAAAACTCTTCATTAAATATTATAACGAGGAGATGGAGCGGCTTAAAACTGAGCTTTTACCACTGGAGGAGTCAATTAAGAATCATGTTGATTTTCTGCGTTATAAATACGATTTTAATTGTATTTTTGTCAGTATTGAAAATACTTTACAATAAACGGAAGAAACTGGAAAGGGATAGGTGGGATTATGCGAATGGCACTGCTTATCCCCTCCCACATGCCCTTAATAACAAGTTCTCCACTAATCAATCCACACTTGTGAATGAGCAAGGAAGTAGCTCTTTCCAACCGGATGAAGCGACTTCAAATGATACAGCTACGAGCAACAGTCCGTCTTGCTCAACCGATAATGTGGTGGGATGCAGCGAGTGGCTAAATAATAATAGAAATACCAAAAATACAAAAGAACAGGTTTTTCAGGGTGGTCATCAGGGGAACAGACAGAACTTACAAAAGGGCCATCAGGTAAATCAACAGAACTTCCAGAAGAAGAGAACCAACAAGCGCCGTTGTTGAGTTGCAGTGACAAGGGAGCCCTTGATGTAATGAATGAAATGATTCAACCAAA
This sequence comes from Protopterus annectens, assembly GCF_019279795.1. Taxonomy (NCBI): domain Eukaryota; kingdom Metazoa; phylum Chordata; order Ceratodontiformes; family Protopteridae; genus Protopterus; species Protopterus annectens. The sequence goes on from NC_056739.1 coordinate 221,042,104, forward strand.
ATTAAGGATTTTAACTAATTCTACCAATGACTTTAAGATCTTTAATTACACTAGATTTGATCCACCAAGTGAGCTTAACGAATTATTATCAAGAGGTTTGTCATTTGTACCCTCTAAGAGAGTGGACTTGGCTGAGACGCTTCTTGATTTGAAATTGTTTGTACGCAAGTTGAATCTCAACATTATTTTTGATAATTTTACCAGTTTTTAACAACTATAGGATTTCTAGTACTGTTAACCCTGCCTTACATAATGGTTTATCTATTTTTGAAAAACTTTGTGAGGTGAATATTAGAACTGCATTGAATAATCAACTGCCTGTTTTTTGTTAAACCTAATGTTTCATCTTTTGAATATGATGCTTTGAATTTGTTGAGGTCTCAAAGTAAACATGTTTTAAAACCTGACAAAGGTGGGGGGTTGATTTTCATTGATGAATTTGAGTATAACAAGCTTTCATTGAATTTAAATAGAGACATATCAAAAGGTTTCTATCAATGAATTTCATTGGGCAGTGCGGAAAGTGCAATTTCTTATCAATGAATTGTTTATTGAGGGTAGAATCAACATTAATATGTATAATTATCTTAATATGGCATCTACTGTGACCCCTGTTATGTTTGGCTACCTAAAATCCACAAGGATTTAGAGAATCCCCCTTTTCGCCCCATTGTGGATGGCAGAAAATGTATGACATATGGCTGTGCAAAGTTTGTAGATCTTAAATTGAAAAGATTTTTAAGCACAGAAAAACAGATCTGCCGAGATTCATGGGACTTTTTGGGTTCACTTAATGGAGTCGTTTTTAATAAAGATCGTCATTTTTTAACAGTTGATTTTAAAGATATGTATTCTGTGATCCCCCAATCCCTTGGTATTGAATGGGTCGGAGAATTTTTGATCTACAAGGGGGCACCTAGTGAGGAAATTAATTTGAATATTTGTTGGATATAGTGTTATCCAATAATTATATAATTTTTAATGGAGAATATTATCTCCAAAGGACTGGTGTTGCCATGTGTTCCCCCTGTGGGGGGAGTTTTGCCAACTGCGCAATGGCATGGTGGGAGAAGGAAATTCTCTTTGAATTTTCCCTTTTTAAGGAGAAAGTTGTGTGGCACACACTTTTTTTGGAGGATATTTTCATCATTTTGAATGGTACCCATAACATAGCTGTAACTCTGGTGGATTTTATGTCTTCCTCCACATTCTTTTTAAGTTTCACTTTTGAATTTAACACTGAGACCATTTCTTATTTGGACATCTTGGTGAAGAAGGACAGACCCCAATGCAGGTATGTAATACAAATTTTCCTTAAATCTACATACTCAGATTCATTCCTACGTTTTGGCAGCTCTCACCCCCTTCATGTGAAAAAGGGTGTTGGTAAGGGTCATGTAGTGAGGGCTACTAGGATGGTTACCTTGGACACTGATTTTACCAAGGAATGTGAGACCTTGCCGGATATGTTTATTAAAATAAATTACTCTATTTCCTTTGTAGATTAAATCATTGTAGAGGTTAGTAATAAGAGATAATGGATGGTTTAGACCCATTTTGAGTGGATCTGCTACTTTAACCATGGGCGTTGGTGATGGCTCTGATGGTATAGGGATTCAGCATCAATTTGAGGCTGTGGAAGTAAATAACAGTCAGTCTGAGTTGTTGTTGTGTCTTTCGGCTTTTCCCGGTTAGGGGTCGCCACAGCCGAACTCCGGTCCGCTAATCATTGGCAGCTGATTTTTACGTGCCGAGTTGCCAGCCCTGACGCACAACCTTCAACGAAGGGACGCCCATTTATGCATGTCTCCACGCAGAAGACGCTCTACCTGAGAATCGAACTGGACAGCGTCTTACTGGGAGACGACAATGCTACCACAGCACCACCACCGCAGTCAGTCTGAGATATCCTCCTTAAAAATTATTACTACTTTTTCTCTGGATTCCTATTAAAAGAGTATTATTAAGAATTTCTGGTTTATTTTGATGGAAGATCCTGCGATTCGGCCAAAAGTACCTGACAAGCCAGCGATGGTTTGTAGGAGGAGCAGGAATCTTAAAAATATATTGGAAAACAAATTGTTTTCCCCCCCCTTTTAACGCAGGAATGTGAAAATGTGGGAAATGTAACTTTTGTAAATTTATGATGGTTACCAAGTCATTCTTCCTTAATAACGCCAGTTTTAAAATCAGAGAGAAATTTAATTGCGAGATCTCTGGGGTTGTTTGTTGCTAAGTGTCAAATGTGTACTGGGTTCTTTATTGGTAAGACTGAGAGACACTTTAAACAAAGAGTGTATGAACACCAATATAGTATTGCCAAATTGAATTCCAACAATGCTTTAGCAAAGCATGTGTCGGACAATGTTAGGCATCACTTTCAGTACTGATCAAGTTAAGAAGACATCTCTAGGTGGACCATGGCAAATACTACTTGAAGAAAAAGAGCTTTATTGGCAACTTAGACTTAATGCTTTTGTCTACACAGGGTTGAATGTATTTTGTTGTATAAAATGTGTCTTGACAAAGAAATCTCTTGAGAAGTGATTTGTGATTTGTATTTGTGTCAATAATGTGTTGTTCATATAATGTATTTATATACACATACAAATATATGTATATATATATATATATATATATGTGTGTGTGTGTATGTATGTCTTTATTATATTATATTTTTTTGTATACATCTTTTCCTAAATTGTATATATTAGTGCTTTATGGGGGTGTATATATGTATTATAAGCATGTTTTAGCATGTTTTTTACATCCTTTGATGATATGTTCCTTTAAATTTTAAGTGGGGTTATGATGTCATAGAGAGAGAGAGAGTTTTTCTGTATATTCCAGTATTTGAAAATGTTTGTTTGTCTGAAGAAGTTCACGAATTGGCAATGTTCGAAAGTGCTTACTTTATCTGTTATAAAATTGTTTTTTGGAGTTAACCCTTGCCTTTGTTGTTTTTTGTGGGTACAAAATTTACTGCTATTGCCTTTGTTTTAGTTTAAATAATTTTGTGTCCCATAAAGGTTTGAAACTGTCTGAAAATGTTCCACAGCACTGTAATGTCGTTTTCTGGTTTTATCAGGTATAAAGTAATTGTAAAAAATAACGTTGGAAAAGGGTTGGGTAAAAGAAACAAAACCAAACTTAAAAAGCCATCCTGGGCTGAACTGCAGAGAAGAATGGAGGAAAAGTGATCACCAAGTTACACACGACTTAAAATCCACCACTTTAATTGAGGAAATCCACTCCAATCATACAAAAGTTAAACACTGTTTTCCCAATAAACCAAACATTGGGACTTCATCTGAACAACCACAAAAAATAAAACCAACCTTATATAGAAGCTCTTAATACATAATTAATAGTCAATCAAGCTTCCTAAGGGAAGGGCTTCTTAAAAGCAGCTTATGCCGTATTTAAAAGCAGTGTTTTGAACATGAAAAATAACTGTATTGAACACGAAAAAAATGAAAATGGAGCAGACGAAATGGATAATCATCCTAAATGTTCTTAAATAAATGGAAAAAGTAATAAATCCTTGTTATAAATAACCAGCTCTTTTCTTCAAAATAGGAACAATGGATAAATTGTCATTAAATCCCAGGGGGCATACAGCATTAAGTTCCAATTGTCATTGTAACTGTCTGATCTCTAGGTCTAATTCCCACTACCCTCCCCTTGGGTTCACTGGTAATACGTCCAAGATGCCAAATTTTAATTTACAATTATTAAATCCTCCACATTCCAAACTATGTCTAAAAAGGGCATTGTTAGGGTTGGCATATAAATGTTCATATATTCTTTTCGTAAATTGCCTCTTTGTTTTCCTTATATAAAAACCACTGCAAGCTTCACAAATAGCAATGTATATAATGCCCTTAATGTTACAATTACTCTATTTTAAGGAAGGTCTAAAAAGTATGCCTTGTAGATCCACAAATAAATCTTCCAAAATGTGTGGGCACGGTTTACAACTGCCACATCTGGTCATACCTCTTAATGAAATTTGAGTGTTCAGGCATGTGTGCTCAAATAGCCATTTTAAATTCCTCCCAACTTTATATACAAAAGAGGGGGGGAGGTTCATAGGTTCATACTAGGCTATCTGCCCTAGGGCATTTATAAGCCTAGCCCAAAGTTTTTGTGGCTTTCACCACCCCTTAAGTTTGAAGGATACTATGCCCATTATTTTGCCGTGCCTCTGTCCAGCAGTGACACTGAGGTGATCCCTGGGGTAAACCTGCGATCTCCAATCCATTGGTCAAGATTTCTCTTGAACAAAGCCAGCGAGGTGCTCTGCCTCACATGTACCGGGATTTTGTTCCAGAGCATAGGGAGTCTCTGGGTGATGAATCTGTCCCTCCAGCACGTCCTATTTATAACCGTGTTAAGGTTTAAGTCTCTTGCTCTTGTAGTTCTGATGGATTTGGATTTTTTGAGGTGGAGCATGTTCATTAATTCCGGGTTGGACATGGCCTTGTATGTCAGGCACAGGTCACCTCTGAGCAGACGGTATGCGACTGAATAGAGCTGGAGTTCCTTCAGTCGGGCAGCATAAGACATATTTTTGAGACCCTTTATCCTTTTGGTGAGGAACTTTTGGGGCCTTTCCAGTTACTGCAGGTGTCGGGTAAGATACTTTCCGAATGGGGCATTATACTCTATCATTGGTCTGATGAGTGATGAGTACAGGGGAACAATGACCTCCCTTGATCTAAATGTGAATCCCTTCATGATCAGGTGGGCAATGTAGAAGGTCTTCCTAACTACTTTGGCAACGTGAGTGTCAAACGAAAGGTTGCTGTCAACCTGGGTCCCCAGATCCCTGATAACCTCTTCTGTGCTTAGTGGATTGCCACCTATATGGTAGCTAGGGGTAACCTTGTTTTTCCCGAAGGGTATGACTATGCATTTTTTGGCATTTAACTTTAGCCATGGCTCTGGCACCAGTTATCCATTTCTATGAGACCCTTCTGAAGGATATTTGTGTCTGATGTGTTTTCAACTATGGCGCCCAGCTTGCAGTCATCTGCAAACTTTGTCAGCCATAATCCTCCTGTGTTTGCCTGTACTTCTGAAAAGTAGATGCCGAACAAGAGGGGGCCCAGAACTGAGCCCTGTGGGACGCCACTTGTGACCAGCTTGGAGTCTGACATGGCGCCAGCAACTCTGACCCTGTGGGTTCTGTCACTTAGCCAGTTTGCAACCCATCTTGTGACGTATGGGTTTACATTTAAGCTGGTGAGTTTTTCAATGATACCCGAGTGGGGTATTGTGTCAAAAGCTTTTGCAAGGTCAAGGTAGGCTGTGTGGACTGCCTTGCCCTCATCAATGGCCTTGGTGACTGTTTCGAAAAAGTCAACCAAGTTTAAAAGGCATGATCTGCCCTTGACAAAGCCAAACTGGGTTGGATCCAATGTCTGTAAGTCCCCTATGTCTTTATTTATGAGTTCCATTATGATCCTCTCCATAGCTTTGCAGACCAGGCTTGTTAAGCTGATGGGGCGGTAATTTCCAGGGTCAGTGGAGGCACCGCCTTTGTGAAGTGGGACCACAATTGCCGTACGCCACTCCTTGGGTACGTATCCTGAGGTGAGGCTAAGATTAAACAGCTGCCCTAACTGCGGGTTTAATTCCTCATTGAGTTCATGGAGCACACAACCGGGTCCCCATCTGGTCCCATAGATGCTGTGTTTTTCGCCTTGGAGAGAGCAGTTTTCACCTGAGCATTTGAGATGTTTGGGGGGCTACAATCCACTGGTATAGATATCTCTCCTTTTGGGGGGAGGGGGGGGGAATTTGCACTGAACCTGTCAGCCAGTATGTTGGCAATGTCTGTTGGTTCAGTGATTTTTACATAATTTTGAACTAATTCTGAGCATATCTGGGAGTTTCCTCCCAGGTTCCTAACATAGCTAAAAAAGGCCTTATGATTGTCTTTTGAGTCCTTAGCAACTTTTCTCTCAAAATTTGCCTTGGATGATTTTATGAGTGATCGTAGTTTTTTACTTATAATGATCAGGGGAGTCTTCCCTTTTAAGGATTTTGCTCTATCTTGTAGTAGCTTTCTCCTTTTATTGTAGAGCTTGTTTATGGCTGGGGTCCAACAGACTGGGCGCTTGCCTTTGGTGCAAAGAGTCTTTGTTTTGTTTGGGATTGCCTGATCCATGCAGTCCTGGAGGTGCTGGTAGAAGGCATTTGTAAGTGATTCAGCGGTTTGAGTAATGGTTTCCGCTGGCACGGGGGCCTTGAAAGAAACCACACCAGTCTTAAGAAGTGTGAAGTCGGCTTTTGAGAAGTTCTTCACTGTGGTCTTTTTTATCTGGGGTGGGGGCAGGATGTGGACTTCCAGTGATATTAGTTTATGATCTGATCTCACCAATGAGGGGTATACTTCCGGTGTTGAACATTGTGTCCCCATGTTCGTGATGATGAGATCTAGTATGTTTTCTCCTCTTGTGGGGATGGTGACTAGTTGTTCCATGGCATTAGAGTTTATGAACTCTAGGAACCTTTGGGCTAGAGTGTTGGGGCTTGAGTAATGATCCCAGTCTATATTCGGATAGTTGAAATCACCTAATATGATGGTGTTTGGAGATACATTTATCCCCTCCAGTGTTTTCAGGAAAGCTGTGTGAGGTTCCTGAGTTTGAGAGGGTGGCCTGTAACATGCTACAAATTGAAGAGCAGTCTTGCCTACGGTTAATTGCACCTGGATGGTCTCCGATGCCTCGTGCGTTGCCACCAACCTGGAGGTGTGGGTATCCTTGATGGATATGGATACCCCCCCTCCTTTCTTGGTGTGGTCCGGATTTTGGGGCCGGAACGCATGATATGAGGTAAAACCTGATAGTGCCGGGGTGCTCTCAGGAGCCTTGAATCATAGCACAGACATCAATGTTCTCCATACTGAGAAGGGCTTCGAGTTCATGCTTCTTGAGGTTGAGACTTCTGGCATTGAGCAGCATTACCCTTAGTTTTTTTTCTTTTTTGTGTTCTAGGGTGGTAGGTTTAGAATTTGAGCCTTGCCTAAAAAAGGCACTATGGGGGTGGCAAGAGCCTTTGCCAATATCCGGAAGCCTAGGGGTGACAGGTGCAAGCCGTCCCTTGCGAAGCAGCGTGGCTTGTCCAGCATGTCATCCCAGGCAGACAGACATTGGATCCCCTTTGAATGACACCAGAGATTAAGCCAATTATTAAAGCTGATCATCTTGTCTCTGTATTGTGGCATCATTCTTGGTGAAGGTAGGATACTGCTCAAGGTCAGGGTCATACTTGCCTGGGCTACATAATCAGAGAGCTCCTCTATGTCTCTTTTCATGTAGTCCAGGGAGGTACTTCTCAGGTCATTCACACCAGCATGGACAATGACTGGGTCATACTTGTACTTGCTGTTGATTGACCTGAGTGCTTGCGTTATGTGGCAGATTCTAGCGCCCGACAGGCAGCTTACTGTGACCTTCTCCTTACTTAGTCTGGTGAGTGGGATGTCAGTGTGTCTGACTATGGAGTCACCTATGACGAGTGTGTCTGGCATTGTGTTTGGCCTTAAGGGCTGTGACTGTTTGGCACACTGACTTTGTGGTCTATGTGTTGCATGTGTTGTGTCCTGAGGTGGCAGTTGTTTGGGTGTCTGCTTTGGTGGCCTCTGCTGTTTTGGTAGATTTTTGTTCAGAGCCTCCGAGTATGTCTTTGTGTGTTTGTGTATGATTTGAAGTTGTGATAGTACTATGTGAGACTGGGTTTGTGGTGTGTGTGGTTACCTTCTCCTCCTGTTTGGTCTTGCCAGTCCTATGTTGAGAGAGCTCAGCCTCCAGTTTGGCTATATAGTTGCATCTCTCGCATGTATTTGTGTTTTGTGGGAGAAGGAGAGGGTTGTCTGTGTACATGAGGCAATTGTAACATTGCCTCAATATTCCCAGATTCACCAGCTGAGCAGGAGAGGACGCTAGCAACTGACCCCTCGACATGCTAGAAGGAAAAGACAAAAACTTTATGTAATTAAGTTTGAAAAGACTTCGAGGGATGTGGGTGATCGAAAAAGGGGTTTTAGGCTGGTGGGGTACTATATATAATAAAAAGTGCTATATCAGAGTAAAAAGTACTTTAGGAGCAAGTGCTAAGCTTTCCAGATAGAGAATAGTCTACTTAGGAATCAAGTAGAGCTGAACTTTTCAGATAGAGAATAGGCTGGTTAGATTAGAAGTAGAGTTCAAGAAGAGCTGTTCTAAGGGAAAAAATGAAGAGTGGACTTTAGGTAGCCTGAATAGTTTAACCTTAATTAACCGCCGCTGCTCTTGTGTGCTCCTGTGGCAACTCCGCGCTAAATCGCGCTCAAATGTGCTAAAGCACACTAAAGCGTGCTTTATAGCAGGGGGCTGGAAAAGGCAGGAAATGACCCAAAATGGCCAATGAATTACAAGTTACTGTCTTAAACCACTCCTCTGAGGACAAACAGGCAGCTCAGTACTTCCCACTCCCACTGGTGAGTAAAGAAACTTCCCCCTGACCAAACAAAGAAAATGGAGAAGTACAGGAACCAAGACAAAGCCCAGGGATCAGCAAAATCTGATCACTGGAACAAACTACCAGGAAAGTTAGGAGAACAAGAATATTTTTTTGTTTTTTTTCAAAATTTTTTCACAGACAGAACAGAAAACACAATAAATGCTTTGCTTTTCGATTAAATGCTATCAAAAGCTAGTACACTTGAGTGTATTAGCTTGTAGTTTAACTTTTAAGCAAACTTAAACTGAGAAGTGCAACCAACAATTAAAGCTTATAAAAACAGGAAAAACAGGTAATACCACTATAAAATAGACAGAAACAGTCATCGAAAGACACAAATGGTCGAAAAATGCAAGAAAAAAATACTTAAAATCTGGAAAGTTGCTTTTTCTGGTCTCTGCTGCTCTAGGACCTCTGCTGGATACCACGAGGAGCTGTGCTGAGTTCTCTACAGCCAGAAAAGCCCGCCAAAGCGTGCTTTATAGCAGGGAGCTGGAAAAGGCAGGAAATTACCCAAAATGGCCAATGAATTACAAGTTACTGTCTTAAACCACTCCTCTGAGGACAAACAGGCAGCTCAGTACTCCCCACTCCCACTGGTGAGTAAAGAAACTTCCCCCTGACCAAACAAAGAAAATGGAGAAGTACAGGAACCAAGACAAAGTCCAGGGATCAGCAAAATCTGATCACTGGAACAAACTACCAGGAAAGTTAGGAGAACAAGAATATTTTTTTGTTTTTTTTCAAATTTTTTTCACAGACAGAACAGAAAACACAGACAGAACAGAAAGCACAATAAATGCTTTGCTTTTCGATTAAATGCTATCAAAAGCTAGTACACTTGAGTGTATTAGCCTGTAGTTTAACTTTTAAGCAAATTTAAACTGAGAAGTGCAACCAACAATTAAAGCTTATAAAAACAGGAAAAACAGGTAATACCACTATAAAATAGAAACAGTCGTCCTACTATTTCTAAGATTTCTGATTTACCCTTAAAAATTGTCCAATTCTTGCTAATAATATTCTTAAGCCCAGCAGCTCCGGATCTAAAAGGTACTACCATATTCTGTACAAAAGATCTTGTTTCATAATCTCATTTATTCTGGGTTATAAGACACCTTTTGTCCCCCAAGAGGGGTTTATACTTTGCACCCCATCCTGTGGAAACTTCATCTAAAATTGACAAGATAGGAACCAGGGTAACCCCTTTCTAAGAACATGTAAATCCTATTTCCCTAACCAAGGCATCCCCTCGGTCATCCACGTGGTGTGCTGTTCCCAGGAAGCGTGGTGCTGATATTCGGGCTGTCCTCCCCACCTGCATTTTACAATTTAAATACAGAATAACCTTGTGCACGTTTTACCCTGGAATCCTAACTTTGGACATCCAAGACGCACCTTCTCTCAGCCTCACAGTCCTGGAAGCATTGCACTGATACTCAGGCTGTCCTCCCCACCAGCATTTTACAATTTAAATACAGAATAACCTTGTGCACATTTTACCCTGGAATCATAACTTTGGACAACCAAGACACACCTTCGCTCAGCCTCACAGTCCTGGAAGTGTTGCAGTGATACTCGAGCTGCCCTCCCCACCTGCATTTTACAATTTAAATACAGAATAACCTTGTGCACATTTTACCCTGGAATCATAACTTTGGACAACCAAGACACACCTTCTCTCAGCCTCACAGTCCTGGAAGTGTTGCACTGATACTCGAGCTGCCCTCCCCACCTGCATTTTACAATTTAAATACAGAATAACCTTATACACGTTTTACCCTGGAATCCTAACTTTGGACAACCAGGACATGCCTTCTCTCAGCCTCACAGTCCTGAAAGTGTTGCGCTGATATTGGGGCTGTCCACCCCACCTGCATTTTACAATTTAAATACAGAATAACCTTATACATGTTTTACCCTGGAATCCTAACTTTGGACAACGAAGACGCGCCTTCTCTTAGCCTCACAGTGTAGGTGACAGCCTACAATTCCTCTGCTTTTTTATTGTTAGTATTCAAATTGAGCATTTTTTTAGTTAATTTGTAATAGCGCCAGCACACTTGCGGACCTACCCCATCCACTCCCCCCGATTCTTATCTTCCATCCCATAGCTTCAAGCTAGATTAATTAAATTAATTGGTGTTCCCCATATATGCCACTACATGGCAGTAGAACCCAGGACATAATTCCTTGTTCCCATTCAAAGTACTGCTCTGGGATCTAACTTAGCTAGTTAAGCTAAATCCAGCCTCCCCCAGTTCAAGCATAGTACAAGCCCCCAAAACAGTACAAGAAAGCAGTCTCTTCCCCATAAAAAGTGGAGAATGTGCTTTTTTTCACATTTTTTGCATAGTTTTACTCTGCCACAGAAGGTGCAACTTACCTGCTGAGTACTTTTTCAGTGCACAACCTCACTGAATAACTGATTGGTTCTTGCTACTCGGCAGTCTGTGGGTCCCCCTGCCCCCATATTCCACCCGCCCCCAGCAACTCGGCATTTATATCCACTAGACCACACCAAAAACCAAACCACCCTATCACATCCCACCCCATACATTCACTTTCTCAGATTTCCACACCCCTAGTTTTTCACAATATCCCCCCAACCTTAGTTACCACATGCTTAGAAGCAATCCTACTCCTTCCACCCTACCATATAGTTATCCATTACTTAAAACAAAAATGCAAATCATCTTAGGATGTCTCCTCCTCGCCCTCACACTTCTAACCAACATCACATCCATTCATACTACCCACTCACTACGAAACACAATGTACTGTACAACACACACCTACAATACAACAAACACACACATATACTTCCCTATTAGTGCTACACTATTTAAAGACAGCTCAGTGCTACACATATATATAAGTTCCAGTTAACCTATACTACAAAAGTGTCAGATATATCCTACATAAAAATAACACACAAAATGCAACATATATTTATTACAAAAAGACTTCTCATATCAGGAGACATACACCCAAACCCATGACCAAGCATTACCTTACTCCCACCCAAGCCAAAGATCAGTCTTACTAATTCTTAACAATAATACCAGGAGTATAATTAACAAACTTACTGACATACATGCATTTGTAACCCTCTACTCCCCAGACATAATAACCATTACTGAGACCTGGCTAAAACCTAACATCCAAAGCGAAGAAATTCTCCCACCAGGGTATAACATATTAAGACAGGATAGAACAGGCGGGAAGAGCGGTGGAGTTGCCATTCTCTTTAAAAACACACTCAACATAAAACCCCTACAAACCTCTATGCCTGCATTTCAAAATGCCGAAACCTTAAGCCCAACTCTATTCATAAATGACACCAAAAAAATCAATATCTGCTGTTACATCCCCCCAGGTAACAACTCTCCCACCACTGAAGAAATCTTACAATGGGTCTCCGATAATCTTCCCGATGAAACCATTCTTCTAGGTGACCTAAACATGGACTGGTTAACTTGCAACTCCAGAAACCCCACTAACCATATCAATCTCTATGGCTTTACCCAACTCATTCAAAAACCCACTAGAGTAGATAAAAAAACCACAAACAACCAATCTTAGATTGGATGCTAGTTAATTGCCACAAGTAAAACTATCACACCGGATGTCTACCAGACAGCCTAAGTGATCATCTCCCCACATTCCTTCTACGTAAACGCACCAACCTTTCCAAACCCATAATTTTTAGACAAGTCAGAGACTAAACGTACAGGATCTTAACCATATCCTAAGGCAATGTAAATGGGGACCCACTACTAATACTAAGTTTAGACAAATCCGTCGACTACTTTTAACAGCACGTTCACTAACGTCCTCAGTTCAGTAGCACTCATTGGAAGAATCCGAGTCAAGGCAAACTATGCACCATGGCTAAGCAGAGACACAAGATCCCTACTAAAAGCTAGAGATAAGGCTTGGAAAAGCCTGGGAGAGAGAGAACATGAACTTATCCAAACAAAACTACCAGAGACCAAGAAATCGAGCAGAAAGACAAACCAAACTCATTAAACAAAACAATTTCCGTAATGTCCAAAACAGACACGTGAGACCCCCAAAAGTTCTGGCATGCCATAAACTCCCTACTAAACCCAAATAAAAAACATTCCAGCTCCCACCACCAACAATAATACTAAAGATATTGCTTCCCAATTTCACCATCACTTTACTGAAACCATCCTGTCTTTATCTTCTCAACTATCCAAAAATAACCATTCATGCACCCAAACAAACCCCTTGATAATATCCCCTCCTTTACTCTCTCACCCGTCCCTACCACTGCAATTAAAAAAACTCCTCCAAAAACTTAAACCTACCACCCTTGTTGCTGACAACTTACCAGCCAATTTCTTAAAAATAGCTGCTAACTCCTTATCTTACCGTTTCCATCCTTATTAACCGCTCCATACAGGAAGCCTATATCCCTCAACTGTGGAAAGTATCATACATTATCCCTCTTCACAAAGGCAGAATCTCTTATGAATTTTCTAACTACCGTCCCATAGCCATCCTACCCCACTTATCAAAAATACTTGAGAGGTGTATTCACTTTCAAGTTATGCAATTCTTGAGCTCTAACAATTTCTTCTCATACACACAACATGGCTTCTGGCAACACCATAGCACAACAACTGCTCTCCTCTCTTTACAAATAAAGTTAATCTACACAGAAACAACAGCAGCTTTGTATCGGCAATATTTTAGACCTCTCCAAGGCATTTGACATGGTATCACATACCATACTACTGGACTCCATGACCTCCCTATCCTTCGCCCCTTCCACGATAGCCTGGTTTAAAAGCTATCTCTCAGGCAGACAGCAATCTGTCCAATGGCAAGGTGAATTATCTCCCCTTCTTCCAACCACTATAAGTGTCCCACAAGGTTCAGTATTGGGCCCTCTACTCATTTCCATATTTACTAACAACCTTCATGCCTCCACCCAACATGCCACACTTATACAGTATGTAGATGACGCAACTATCATCTGCTTCGCACCATCACTCACTAACCTACAACTGCTTACTCAGGAATCTTTTACCACAGTGGAAAGTTGGATTTCCCAGATCCAACTCATCCTCAACCCCAACAAGACTAAATTGCTCATATCCACTCCCAACAAAACTAAATCTACCCATCTGTAAACGAAACTCAAAGTACTACAAACTGGCTGAAATAATCCTTTTTACTTCCAATAAATCCAAGATTTAAAATGACATACAAACAAAGTGAAATAAGCAATCAGTAAGGTAAGCGCTTTCATTTGGCGGTTGCCAAACTTTTTCAAACAAGGTGTAACATATTGCTGTTATGTGCTGGAAACTTCTACCGTAATAATTAATGGTGTGAACATTAGAATAAAGGGCAAAGCTAGTTGTGTTAGTGATAAAGTTGTATATTGTGCTATATGTTGTGCCTGTACGGGATTTTATATAGGAAAAACTGAAAGGAAATTGAAAGACCATATGGGCGAACATATTAGAGCAATACGTGATTGTAATGAAACTAATACTCTAGCAAAACACGTTAATACACATACATCCCATTCTTTTAAATTTATTGTTTTAGATTCTTTAAATTTGGATGTTAGAGGAGGTGCGTGGCAACCTCTACTAGAAAAATTAGAGTTACAATGGCAAATTAAATTAAATGCACCTAACTGGCCAGGATTAAATAATGCAATTTCAATTGCCAGCATCTTAAAATTAAAAAGTTTAGAAAGATAAATTTTCTGTCAGCTAGTCATAAATTTGATGACAATGTTAACGGGTTTTACTAAATCACATATAAAATTGGATTGCCATTTGCGATGCACGTAGCGCTTTAAAGACACCTTTTTTAACTTATTTAACTTTTAATTTTTTAATATTAAGTATAGTTATTTATTTAAGATATAAAAGGGTCTAATAAAATAAATAAATATAACATTACACACATTAACAATTTCAACTACACCTTCGTATAGGTAGGTACATTTAACGGTATAAATTTGGCTCTTTATCCATTATGTACAGGTTGGTTTCAAGATCTCCTAGAACTTTTTATTAGGTAGTTCAGCATAAACTTGATAAGAAAAGAATTAGTATAATTATGTATTTTATTATGTAAGATAGTAAACACTATAAGTGACATGCATATTTGTTTTTCTACTTGTTTTATATTGTTTTTTAAGGTATAGGAACGTACTGGGCAACAAGTAATCATGTTTAGGGTTGTTGCAGATGTCTTTAGATTTAGATAACATTCACAATTTACAATACATATAATATTCAATATGTATATAAATACAATATTTTCAGTTAATTAATAATTGTGTTTTAAAAATGTATTAATAGGTTGGGCGTATTTATTTATTGATTTATGCGATTTTGTAATATTCCGATCACCACTGTCAATAATATTTTATTTGCATTACTCAATAAGATGCATTGTTCCTTTAAGGTCTGCGGGAAATACAATGTATTACATCACTGGTGCACAGTTACTTATTCAACAGGAAATGACGATTTCTTGTTTGAAAAAGTTTGGCAACCGCCAAATGAAAGCGCTTACCTTACTGATTGCTTATTTCACTTTGTATGTCATTTTAAATCTTGGATTTATTGGAAGTAAAAAGGATTATTTCAGCCAGTTCGTAGTACTTTGAGTTTAGTTTACAGGTTTTATTGTGCTCTTATTGTCTTGTTAAATCTACCCATCTGCCTTCTACAATCACATCCAAAAATGGTGCTAACATCTCCCACACTGACCACACCAAACTGCTTGGCATAGAAATTGACAAAAAAAATATTGTTTGATGTCCATATTTCACAAATAATCAAAAAGGTCCACAAAAAAATGGGAACACTATGTAGACAGAAAATTTCTATCTGATCAAGCAGAAATTACACTAGCCCAAACACACCTACTGTCCACCCTTATGTACATCGCACCAATCCTTACCCAGACAAGAAAACAGGAGCCTGACCAACTCAAGTCATGCTACAAAAGAATTGCCAGATTTGCTGGCTTTTCGAGAACTTAAATGGCTAGAACTTCCTCAGCTATCACCAATTAATACTTGCCTATTATATTGTGAAATATCCTTTAAAAAACATCACTAAACAAACTTCTAACCCAGTACATATCAAATCGCCCCCTCTGCTCTTCTGACAAATCTCTCCTCTGCATCTCTAAGGTCAACAACTCTGCAAGGAAAGCTCTGTTCTCCCACAACATAGCTAGAAACTGGAGCAACCTTCCCCCTACTCTGACCTTTGCTCCTACAACTCCACAGTTCAAAAACTCTCTCAAAGCACACCTAATAAATTCATGGCTATGTCCATGCATCACATAAAACCTCTATCTCTTCACAACAAACAACTAGCTACACAATTATATTTCTGTTAATCTGCTACAGACTAAGGAATCCCTACTGCAAACCTCAAAATCTAATTTTCTCTATGTTTTAATCATGACTTGCTGTTTCTGTATTAATGTGCTTTATGGCTGTATGTATATATACATATATATATATATATATATATATATATATATATATATATATATATATATATATGTATGTGTGTGTGTACCTTGTGTTTTCATGTGCTAAACTATATTGTTACTTGCAGTGGAGCTTTTCTCCTCGGGCCTCCGCTGTAAATGGACCTGTGTCCAGTTGGACTATCCCAGTAAACAAATGTAAAATAAAATAAAAATGTTAAACATATTGATGGCCTCATCTTTGGAGTTTTCTAGGTTCGAGCACATTTGTGCTCCTCATACCAACTACCACTTAAAATGTTCTTTTTGTTGTGACTAGTGTGGTTGCTTTGGAAATCCAAATAGCTGTTTGAGAAAGTCTCCTTCCTATAAATTCTGGAGCCAAATTGTCTGTTTTCCTTGAATTTGTAGATTGTAACATCCAAGTAATTAATACTTCCATCCAGCTCATTACCAATAAACTTAAAGTAAGAGGTATAGTTTTTCAAATAATCAATACACCTTTCAGTGTGTTTTGAATACGACTCCCATAATATAAAGATGTCATCCAGGTATCTGAAATAGATTGACCAGGCTTTACAAAAATAAGAATTAAAACAAATTTGGACCCCCATGCATATAAAACTAAGTTGGCATAAATGGGTATGCAACTCACGCTCATTGCCACCCCTTTGATTTGCCTAACAAATTCTCCCTCAAATGTAAAAAAAACTGTTAGTCAAGATGAATTCCATAACAACCATTACAAAATTGATCATAGTGTCATTTAGAAGGTCAATTTGCAGAGGGCTTAAAAAAATATATTCAACCCCTCTTGATGGGGAATGGATGTAAAAAGATCAAGAATGTCAACTGTGGAGAAACTACAGTCCTCGATATAATAACTATCATCAATCTTCACCAAAAAATCTCACGAGTCTTTTAATAAATAATCTACCGTCTTGATAGTGTCGTTTAAAAGCCTGTCCAAAAACACACTCAGTGTATAAGTTGGACTATTGTGTCCTGCAGTAATGACTCTGAAAGGGGAGGGGGGTGGATATCCTTATGGACTTTAGGGAGTCCAAAAGCCATAGGAATAACTGTGTGTTCTCTTTAAATCAAAAAGCTCCTCATTAATGCCATCCTAATAAAGGGAACCCTCCAGAAATTATTGAATCTTCCTACGCATAACAAAAATCTCATTCCTAGAAGTAACGTGATAGTTATCAGTGTCATAAAATGTCTCCAATAGCTGTTTAATATAGTTCATCCTATCAAATAAAACTACACCCCACCTTTATCTGGTTTCATGATTCTTATATTTTCATTTGTTCTTAATTCTTGCATTAAGGCAAATTCTTCTTTGGTTAAATTATAATATTTTTTCTTCTTGTTGTTAAGTGTAGAGTGTAGAGTGTATCTCCTGTGTACAAGGCAATTCAAAGGCCAAAAGCAGGGGGTAAAGGGGGGGATTAAATGCACTTTTTCTTTTCCATAAACTAATATTAGTGTCTGCACTGGTCAGTGCCACTTGATTTTTGAAAATAATTTGTAAATTGTTTCCTTGTGTAAAATCGAAACTCTGTTAGGGCATCTACAACTCTCTTCCTCTGCCCCTTACCCCTCTCGGAGAGTGGGCTTGGGGTAAAAAACCTTTTTGTCTGTTCCTATTCTCAGTCCTTTCTGACTTTCTTAATGGGGGATAATTATAATCATTCTGGATTATCAGCATGCTCAACCTCTGAATTACCAACATCTTGATTATAACTGTTAATACCATGAGTATCAGAAATATCAACTTCTCTGTTAGGTATATCTGTAGCTCCTAAATGTTCGTGGTGTTCAAAATAAGCATTGGGTAGTGGGTAGGCTATATTTTTATAATGCTCATTCTCATCTTGTTGCATCTTTTTGCGTTTTCTTTCCAAATTCAGATTAACATGACGTTCCACCTTGTTTAATATATTGTCATATTTAGGTACATTAAATTCAAACAAAAGGTCAGCTAAAATTTCTTCATTCAAAATATTAACTTCTAACAATTTATTGATTCTAGTATTATTAATCGTAATAAATAACATAAGTTCAAAACCAAAACTGTCAAGCATTTTTAACAGTTCATCAGTTTCCTAGGTCTCCTGCTTTGTCTGTTTGGAAACTTATAAATTTGCAAGCCCTTAGGGAGCCTTTTAGCCTTAATGCTCTCATTCAAATAATTATCATACTGCAGAGTCTGTACCTTTACGATCTTCATTTCTAAATGTTAAGTTGTCAATCTCGCCTTCATTCTTGCTGGATGGGTTCGGAGCCGATCCTTGGCTCCGACTCGGCACTTGCTTTAGCTTGAGAACTCCTTTTACCAGCTCGAGGCAACCCTATATCCCATGATGCAAGGCGGAACTACCTTAGATCTCGTTTGCCGCTTAGCGAAAGAGGTCTCCTTTGCCAGCTGAGGTAAGTAGTTTTTGTCAAAAAAGCTTAGTTAAAAACTTTTAAATTTTTTACATAGTTGTAAAACAATTTTTAGTTAGGCCTAGACCCCATTGGTTAATCCCTACCTGTGTGTCTGTGTGTTTGGGATTAATTGTGTGTTTGTTGGGGTGTGTGTTATTTCTTCCTCTAGGACTATGTCAAAGGAAGGCAAGGTCTCAGGCTTCAAGAAGTGTGACTCGTGCTGTCAGAAAATGTCTCTGACAGACGGTCACACTTCTTGTGTTTACTGCCTGGGGCCTTTGCACCTGCAGGACTCCTGTGCTTTGTGTCACTCTTTTAGCCAGAGAGTCCTGCAGGAAAGGAGGAATAAATTGATCTTCCGTGGCTTACTTAAGCCAGAAGGTTCTCCCTCTAAAACAGGGTCTAGTAAACCTTCTAAGCCACCGAAGGTTCAGGCTACAGTATCCAAGCCTCCTCCGGTGGCTCCGGCTCCGTCGGAGCCGAGGTCGGCTCCGGCTGGAGCCGATCTTTCTGCTTCCAAGGTAGTGGGTTCGGCACCGATTGGTTCCGACACCCGGTCTACTGTGGCCTTGTCGGCTCCGGCTGGAGCCGACACTTTATCCAGCATCGGAGCCGAGAAACCTTCGGCTCCATCTGGAATTCAGGGGACTTCGGCTCCGATGACTTCGTCCCGAAAGAGATCTCGGTCCCCTTCATTGGAGAGTATCCACTCGGCTCCGAGGTCTCCTCTTTTGTCAGAGCGGAGCCATCGGAGCCGATCTTCGAGATCTTCCAGGCTGTCTGACCACGACTTAGAGAGGGTGGTAAGCAGGCTGTTAAAGTCGCAGGCACTGGCCCAAATGCTCCATAGCCCGTCTCAACAGACTTCGGCTATTGCTTCACCCCTTGAACTTCCTCCTCCGACTCCCCACCAGAGTTCGGAGCCGGAGCTTCTCGGGACAGCGACTGTTTCGGCGCCGGAGCCGATACATCCTTCGGCTCCGTCGTCTTCGGCTCCGATCTCCTCCTTGAGACCTTCCTTGGAGGGATCCGGTCGTCGGGTTTCCCTTGTCGGCTCCGAGGGGGCTAGTGGCATCGGACCCTTGTCCGACCCCGCTCTCCCTCTCGGGGCTTCGGCTTTGGTAAGCTCGGCACCAACATCGGCCTCGGAGCCTTCTTTCTCAGTGGAGCCGGGAATTCCTGTATCCTCGGAACGGGGATATTCCGTTCTCCCGGGGAGGGGAGCCTTTGAGGTGATGAGGAGTGTCCTGGCCCCTGAGCCAGGTCAACGGTCCATCCCTCTAGCTCCTCCCTCTTCGGTGCCTGTAGACACCTCTTGCCAGCCTCTTGCTCTCAGGCCCAGGGATCCATCGCCCGAGGTTTCCCCATTGGGAATTTCCTCCTCTTCCGAAGTTTCTCCTGATCCTGCAGGTGAACCCCCTCGGAAGAGGACGTGTAAGAGGAAACACACAGACTCCCCCGAGTCTACTACATCTGATACTGACTTAGATGAGTCGGAGGGTTCCCCACGATCCCCCTCTGAGGATGTCTCCTTTTCAGACATCCTTGAGCTCCTCAAACAGAGGGGAATTGGCCATCCATTGATCCCTCCGAGGATGAGTCTGTATACCTGGAGGCTTTGGATCCCGACCCTCCACCTCCTGGGTGTCTCCGCCCTTCGACCCACTTATGCAGGTAGTGGCTCGGAAGGCGTGGGCAGCTCCAGATTCTGTGGAACCTGTCCCCAGGAGACCATCCAAGTTTATTACGGCCCCTACGGATAAACAGTTTCTTTCCAAGGGCGTCTCTGTGGATGCTATGGTGGTGGCGGCCACTAAGAAGGAACTGGCGGATCCTTCAGTACCTGTCCATCCTCCTAACAAGGATTCTAGGACCATGGACAGGTATGGAAAGCGGATGTTTTCTTCAGCGACCTTTGCTATGCGTTCGCTGAACTACCTTTGTCACTTCACCAGGCTTCAAAGAGATATTCTCAAGAAACTGGGTGAAGTGGTCCAGGATCCTTCTGCTGCTGGGGCTCAAGAAAAGATTGCCTCACAGCTAGCAATCCTGAATTCCTTATCCAACTCCTCCATGCGGCTCATATCCTATGCAGCCGATGGAGCGAGCAGGGCCGCAGGCACAGGAGTGGCTCTTAGACGCCAAGCCTGGATGCGGCTTTGTAATTTTGCGGACCCCTTTAAGGCGTCCTTCACCAATACCCCCTTTGATGGTTTGGCTTTGTTCGGACCTCAGGTGAAGGATACCTTGACCAGGTGTGAGCAGGACGGTAAAACTCTTTCTGCCGTTGGAGTCCAGTTTTCCACCCCTTCTAGACCATATCCCAAGGGTCAGAAGGGAGGGAAGATGTGGTTCCGCAAAGCCCAAGGAGCTACACCGGACACACGTGGTCAGTTTACCCCCAGAGGCAGAGGGGGTAACAATAATAGACGCCGCCCTAGAGGCAGGGGGGGTCCTCAGAACCAGGGCAACAGGGAGTCTCTTCCTGAGAAGCCCTTTCAGCACCCCTGAGGTGTTGCCCGACTGTCAACCCTTGGAGGCAGTCGGGGGAAGGATTTCGCTGTACCCAGTAGCCTGGCATTCCCTCTCACAAGATATGTGGGTACAGTCGATCATATCCGAGGGTTACAAAATCCCCTTCGAAAGGTATCCCGTACCTCAACAATCCCTTCCAGACATCTCACCCGGTCAAAGGGATTTGGCAGAACAGGAGGTTTCAAAGCTCCTAGAAAAAAGAGCCGTCCAGACTGTGCCGGCAGACCAAGTAGGATCCGGCGTCTACTGAGATTCTTTTGGTCCCCAAAGGACGGGAGATTGGAGACCAATATTAGACCTGAGCAGTCTAAACAGATTTGTCAAGAAGGCAAGATTCCGGATGGTCACGCTTCAGTCCATTCTGCCCTTTCTGGGCAAGGACAACTGGATGTGCTCTATAGACCTTCAGGACGCGTACTATCACATAAAGATTCACAGGCGCTCCAGAAGGTTTCTCCGCTTTCGGCTAGGGACCAGTCATTACCAATTCAGAGCCCTGCCCTTTGGCCTCACTTCAGCCCCCAGAGTGTTTACCAAATGCACGGCAGTGGTCACAGCTCATCTGAGACGTCAAGGATTCCAGGTGTTTCCTTATTTGGACGACTGGCTCCTCTCCGCCACCACCAGGTGTCAGCTTCTTCAGACCAGAGACTACACTCTGCAGCTTTGCAGGAGTTTGGGAATTTCAGTAAATTTCGAGAAATCTTCTCTGTGGCCTTGCCAATTTATCACCTTTATAGGCGCAGAATTAAACACCGTCAAAATGTTAGCCAGACTAACAGATCAAAGAATTCTGGACATCCAAAAATTCGTTCGGATTCTATTGCAGAGCAGCAAGGTCAAAGCCAGATTGATATTAAAGGTTCTAGGTCTTATGGCTGCGGCCATTGTTCTTCTACCACTGGCTCGCTTCCATATGCGTCTTCTGCAGTGGATGTTATTCACTCAGTGGTCGTACCACAGTCTTCCAATGAGGCACGAAATCTTAGTCACACAATCGTGCAGAACTCATCTGAACTGGTGGATATCTTCCCCTCTTCTTCATCAGGGCCGACCCTTTGTTCCCCCTCCTCCAGTTGCCACAGTTACTACGGATGCCTCTCTGATCGGGTGGGGGGGCATTATCAGGGCAGGATGGTCCACGGGACGTGGCAACCCACAGAATACCATCTGCACATCAATGTCCTGGAGATGAGAGCGGTGCTTTTAACGTTGCAAGCCCTCAACGACTTTCTTCCCACGGGGACTATTGCAGTACAAACGGACAACATGTCCGTGGTCTGGCACATCAACAAGCAGGGCGGGACCAGGTCCGATCCGTTGTGTCGAGAAGCTCTCAGACTTTGGCAATGGGCAATCTCCTCTCATCGGTTTCTGATAGCAACGCACATCCCCGGCAGGTCCAACCTCTTGGCGGACAGGCTGAGCAGATCCATTCTGATGCCTCACGAGTGGTCTCTCAATCAATCTGTAGTGGATCAGATTTTTCTGAAGTGGGGCACACCTTGTTGCGATCTTTTTGCTACACCTCAAAACAACAAGTGCCCCGATTTTTTCACCCTCTTTCCCCTACCAGGCCAACCCCTGAGAGACTCTCTAACCCAGGATTGGCCCCGGGGACTTCTGTATGCTTTTCCTCCCTTTCCCTTGATTCCACAAGTCATTCAGAAAGCCACCGTTTTGAGGGCCAAGTTGATTCTCATTGCCCCTTACTGGCCTCGACAAATTTGGTTTCCATCTCTGCATCGTCACCTCCTGGTGCAGCCCTGGCATCTGGACCCAGTTCCGGATCTCTTGATCCACCAGTCGGGTCAGCAGCACCGGGCCATTCATTCTCTCAACCTCACTGCTTGGTTGCTCCACTTCCTTCCCTAGCCAGGCTTCCGATGATCTCTGATTCAGTCAGAGACATCTTAGTGTCTTCTTTAAAGTCGTCCACTAGAACTGTTTATGCTAGCAAGTGGCGACGTTTTTCTATTTGGGCAAATTCCAGGAATATTGATCCTTTTACTGCTCCTGTGCATTCTGTTTTAGATTTCCTGGCTGAAGTTTTTCATTCAGGATCTTCTTCATCTACAGTTAAAGTTCAACTGGCTGCTATTTCCAAGTATCATGTTGGCTTGCATGATAATAACATTATGTCTCATAGATTATGCAAGGCCTTTCTGAGAGGAGCTTTTCTCCTAAAACCTCCGATAAAGCATCCTCCTCCGCAATGGGATCTAAATTTAATGTTGGCATCCTTGATGCTACCTCCCTTCGAACCGTCTGCTTCATGTTCTTTGAAGTTATTGACCTGGAAAACTATATTCTTACTGGCTGTCACTTCAGCAAGAAGGGTTTCCGAGATTCAAGCTCTCTGCATTCGTTCCCCTTACTTGGTTTTTCATAAGGACAGGGTATCCTTAAGAACGAACCCGTCCTTTCTCCCCAAAGTTGTGTCTCAAACCAATATTAACCAATCCATAGATCTTCCAGTCTTTTTTCCAAACTATTCTGACAGAACTGAACAAAAGTTTCATTTTTTGGATGTCCATCGTCAACTCAGGTACTATTTGCATAGAACTAAACAATTCAGGAAATCGGACCAATTATTTGTCTCCTATGCAGAAAACAGGATAGGTCTTCCAGTTTCTAAAGTGACCTTATCCAGATGGTTGACTTCCACCATTTCCTATGTGTACTCTCTGAGGCAAGCAGCTACCTTCTATACCGAAAGCACACTCAACCAGGAGTCTATCCACTTCAGCAGCTTTTCAGGATAGACTACCCATTGATACCATTTGTGCAGCAGCTACTTGGGCCACGCCTCATACCTTTGTCTCTCATTACAAGTTAGACTTGGCCTCCAGAGACAGGGCCAGTTTTGGTTCCGCAGTTCTCAAGAGTCTGTTCCATTGAGCCACCCGGGACACAGGTGCTAGGGACGCGGTTCCATCCAGCAAGAATGAAGGCGAGATTGACAACTTAACATTTAGAAGTTATGTACCTACCATAACGTTCCATGTTAGTTGTCTTCTCTCGCCTTCTTTCTTGCGTCCCTCCTTCCCCCTGGCCTGGACAGATCTTGAAGAGTTCCTATCAGGTTGTTTCCTCCTGAGCCTTCATATGAGGACTCTTGTTATGAACTTGGTTTTCCTAATTATGTTAGGTTAGTCCTTAGCAGGGTAGGTTAGCTACCAAACGAGATCTGAGGTAGTTCCGCCTTGCATCATGGGATATAGGGTTGCCTCGAGCTGGTAAAAGGAGTTCTCAAGCTAAAGCAAGTGCCGAGTCGGAGCCGAGGATCGACTCCGAACCCATCCAGCAAGAAAGAAGGCGAGAGAAGACAACTAACCTGGAACGTTATGGTAGGTACATAACTTCTAATTCATTCAGTTTGGTCTGAAAAGACTTTGTTGATTGTTGACCGTGTAGAACATTGTTTTTCCTTCTAAAGAAAAAGAAATGACCTTCCAAATCCATTCAGTAAAACTGAAATCCCTAGTTCCTTGAATTGTCTTAGATCCTCTGTGTTGAGAGCCTTGCTGTAGTGAAAGATTATGTAGGGGAGAGGTGGGTGAAGTGTGGGAAAAATCACCCTGATTGGTCAATCTCTCTATCCTACTATGACTGTTCCTGTTCCCCAAGTCCGAACTGCTCTGTGGGAATTGTAGTTGTTGCATCTGGCTACGAACATCAGCCACTTGTTGCCACAATAAAGCCACCAGTTGAGTAGGTTCACCCACATTATTTGCTGTTGAAGCCGGAGCAGCATCACAAGGAGATTGTGAAGAACATGCACCGGTAACGGTTCCATAATCAAAAAAACAAAACAAATCCAGAAAACTGCTAGGAAAAAAGCACAAAGGAACATACACAATACAATCCACAGCCTCTGTAACTTTGGAGTAGCCCTGTCCCTACCAAACTTAAAACAACTGTGTAAAAATAATAGCGGAAAAAGGTTGGCTAAAAGAAACAAAACCAAACGTAAAAAGCCATCCTAGGCTGAACTGCAGAAAAAAAACAGAGGAAAAGTGATCACCAAGTTACACACAACTTAAAATCCACCACTTTAATTGAAGAAATCCACTCTAATCATACAAAAGTTAAGCACTTTCGTCCCAATAAACCAAACAGTGAGACTTCGGAGGAACAACTACAAAAAATAAAACCATCTTTATATAAAAGCTCTTAATACATGATTAATAATCAATTAGTCAATCAAGCTTCCTAAGGGAAGGGCTTCTTAAAAGCAAGTGTTTTGAGCATGAAAAATAAAAATGGAACAGACAGAATGGATAATCATCCTAAGTGTTCTTAAATAAATGGAAAAAGTATTAAATCCCTGTTATAAATAACCAGGTCTTTTGTTCAAAATAGGAACAACAGATACATTGTCATTAAATCCTGGGTGGCATACAGCATTAAGTTTCAATTGCCATTGTAACTCTCTGATCTCTAGATCTAATTCTCACCACCCTTCCCTTGGGTTAACTGGTACTACGTCCAAGATGACAAATTTGAATTTACAATTATTAAATCTGCACATTCCAAACTATGCTTAAAAAGGGGGCTTCTCAACAGTTGACATTGTTGATCTGTTTACATCCATTCCCTATCATTCCCTATCAAGAGGGGTTGAATCTGTTTTTTGAAGCTCTCCGCAAATTGACCTTCTAAGTGGCACTATGATCAGTTTTGTAATGGTTGTTATGGAATTCATCTTGACTAACAATTTTTATTTACATTTGAGGGAGAATTTTGTAGGCAAATCAAAGGGGTGGCAATGGGTGCGAGTTGTGCACCCATTTATCTCAGCTTAGTTTTTTTTCTGCATGGGAGTCCAAATTTGTGTTTAATTCTGACTTTTGTAAAGATTGGTCAATCTATTTCAGATATCTGGATGTCATCTTTATATTATGAAAGGCATATTCAAAACACACTGAAAGGTTTATTGATTATTTGAATAATTGTACCTCTTGCTTTAAGTTTATTGGTAATGAGTCAGACGGAAATATTAATTAATTTGAATGTTACAATCTACAAAGACAAGGAAAACAGGCAATCAGGCTCCAGAATTTATAGGAAGGAGACTTTCTCAAACAGCTATTTGAATTTCCAAAGCAACCACCCTAGTCACAAGAAAAATAATATTTTTAAGGGGCAGTTGGTATGAGCAGCACAAATGTGCTCAATCCAAGAAAACTACAAAGATGTGGCCATCAACATGTTTAACATGTTCCTAGAAGGGGGTTACCCTGGTTCCTATCTTGTCAAAATTTTAGATGAAGTTTCCATAGGATGGGATACAAAGTATAAACCCCTCTTGGGGGACAAAAGGGGTCTTATATCCCAGAATAAATGAGTTGATGAAACACTATCTTTTGTACAGAATATGGTAGTACCTTTTGGGTCTGGAGCTGCTGAAATTAAGAATATTATTAGCAAAAGTAGGACATTTTATAAGGGTAAACCAGAAATCTTAGTCATAGTAAGGCAAGCCCCTTCTTTTGTATCTAAAGTCGGGAGGAATTTAAAATGGCTATTTGAGCACACATGCTTGAACTCTCAAATTTCATTGAAAGGTATGACAAGATATGGCAGTTGTAAACAGTGCCCACACATTTTGGAAGATTTATTTGTGGATCCACAAGGCGTACCTTTTATCCTCTCCTTTAAAAAGGGTAATTGTAACACTAAGGGCATTATATACATTGCTATTTGTGAAGCTTGCGGTGGTTTTTATATAGAGAAAACAGAGAGGCAATTTAAGAAAAGAATGTATGAACATTTATATGCCATTGCCAAAGACAACCCTAATAATGCCTTTTTAGATATTGTTTGAAATGTGGAGGATTTAATAATTGTAAATTCAAATTTGACATCTTGGACGTATTACCAGTTAACCCAAGGGAAGGATGTTGGGAATTAGATCTGGAGATCAGAGAGTTACAATGGCAATTGAACTTAATGCTGTATGCCCCCCAGGATTTAATAACAATTTATCCATTGTTCCTATTTTGAAGAAAAGAGCTGGTTATTTATAATAGGGATTTAATACTTTTCCATTTATTTAAAAACATTTAAGATGATTATCCATTTTGTTTGTTCTTTGTTTATTTTTCAAGTTGAATACACTTATTTTTCATGTTCAAAACACTGCTTTTACATACGGTGTAAGTTGCTTTTAAGAAGCCCTTCCCTTAGGAATCTTGATTGATTACTTTATTATTAATTATGTATTAAGAGCTTCTATATAAGGATGGTTTTATTTTTTGTAGTTCTGATGAAGTCCCATTGTTTGCTTTATTCGGACGAAAGCACTTAACATTTGTATGATTGGAGTGGATTTCTTCAATTAAAGTGGTAGATTTTAAGTCGTGTAACGTGGTGATCACTTTTCTATCATTTTTCTCTGCAGTTCAGCCAAGGATGGCTTTTTTAGTTAGGTATAAAATAATATCATCTGCAAATAGAGACAGCTTTTCCTAACTGCCATACCAGTTGTATCCTTGAATTTCGGAGTCCCTTATTTTCTTTGCCAGTGGTTCTAAATATAATGCAAATAAAGGGGAAACAGGACACTCCTGCCTGGTTCCTCTGCTTAAGCAGAAATTATCAGAGAGGAAGCGACCCACTTTAATTTTTGCCTCCAGTCCCTCGTATCATCGTACTCAACCTTATAATTTCATCAGGGAATGCAAATGCTTCCATTCCCCTGCTCATGACGTCCCAGCTTACTCTCTCAAATGCTTTTTCTGCATCAAGACCCACCTACAATAATGCTGTTTTCTTACATTCTGCTTCCCTCTGGATCATCATTTTTCTGTTAATGTTGTCAGATGTTTGCCTCCCCTCCACATTGATACATATCTATCATTTTTGGCATCACTTTTGCTATTCTTTTAGCTGTTATAGACATATTTTTTTTATTATGGGTTAGTATTGAAATGGGCCTGTATGAAGCTGGGTCTGATGGATCTTTATGCTCTTTAGGTATTAGAGCTACCACAGCTTTCTTTCATGAAGTTGGTACTTCTCCTCCTCTTAAAATATTGTTAAACAAATCTTTCTAGGCCTTTATCATTTTTTTTCCATCCTAGCTTCCAAACTTCCACAGGAATACCATCTATTCCTGGGGACTTTCCTGTAGCTTGGTTATACATCACCATTTTTATCTCATCTCCTTCTGTCCTGTTAGTAATTGAGCCATATCTGCCTCTAAATTGGCATATTTAATTATTTCATAAACATTTCCATTTGTATCTTTTCTTGGTTTCCATATTTCTTTGCTTTATGCAGACTTTCAAAGAATGTCTGAAATATTTCTAATACCTTTGCAGGATCTCTTGTTATATTCCTTGTTATAGGTTCCCTGAGCTTGGCAGTAGCCCTTTCTACTTTCTGTTGCCTGAGCCATTGTGCTAAAAGTTTTGTGCTATAGAATTCTTAGCAAAAAACAGCTGCTTAACAGCAGTCTTTCTAAACTCATGCATATTATCGAGGTAGTCCCTTATTTTCTGTTCAGCATTCTGCAGTTAGTTGCTCCTCTTGTTCTGTGAGATTCCCCCTTTTCTGCAGTACTTTAACATGCCATTCCCTCTAAATAATTCTTGCTGCTACTTAACCATATCTCCCTTTCTTTTATATTAATCCTATTTTTAGACTCTACTTTAATTTTATTCCACTTCCTAGTTCTATTTTCAGAAGAGATTTGTATCTTCTCCAATAGCTCCGGAATAATTTTCACTACCTATTCCTTAAATTCCTCTCTTTTCAATAGATAGGTGGGAACGCTCCAGTGTCTCATTTTTATTTAATTACCTTGTTTTTTTTGTTTTTTTTTTTATTTTAGTTATTATTGTCTCATGATCTGCAATAATTATTGGTTTCAAAACCCTTAATTAAATGCACACATTCATGTGAAATGTAAATTCTGTCTAGCATAGCCCAGTTTTTGTCTCTTGGGAAATAATATGTAAATTCACTAAAACTCCTAAGACTGAATTCATATCTTGCATGACAATTATTTTCATAAATGTCTTCAAATTTCTACCCACCTTTGTTATATTTTCTCTTCTGGGCTACCAGACACATCTTCACTGTTGCAAGTCAAATTCCAGTCCCCACTTGTAAGTAGTATTCTTTGCTAAAAGATGATTTCTCACAGAACTTCTTAAAGGGACAATCACAGTGTTTAAAATTAGAGTCCAAGTTAAGTTGACAGAAGTCACACCCACTTTGACATGTCACTTTCATTCCCACCCACTGTGTCATTTTACTTTTAAATATCCTGTAAATCCACAGTTCCAGTCTTGTTTCACCTCCCAGGATAAACTAATCTTTGGATTTGTGTTCCTCTCCAAATTGCATTAGATTGGGGAGCTATGCCCCCAGCACCTGGCTCATATTTAACATAAAGAAAGATGTGCTAGGGAAAAGGAACGTCATTGTATACTAATTTTTAAGTTTTGCATCATTCATGCTTCTACAGATGTACAAGCAGCCCGCTTATAAAAAATAATGCATTTGTCTAGTAGTATTCAGAAATTGACACATATCAAACTAGAAGTTGAAAAAAAAAACCAGAAGCATTTGTCTACTAATGCCTCCAACCTTCTGTCACACACTTGCTTTCTGTGGAATTACTAATGGGTTAGAAAATCACTACACCAGGCTAGTATTCAAAAATCAGAATACAGTAAAACATGAAAGAAAGAAAAATAGGGTCTCCACTACTGTTTGCTAGAATCATAAGCTTTCTATAGGTAGAAGCCATGTCATAAAATTGTTGTAGATGGCCATGATTCACAATCACCACAGAATAAAATATGAAATGAAACGAAATACTCTGTTTACTAATGTTTTAAAAGCCTTGCATTACTGGTGTGTTTTCTAGAATAGCAGCAGCAGTTGGGTTATAAAATGCTTGAAAGGCTACTTTTCTCAATGGGTAAAATGCACAGATTAAACTAATGAATGGCTCACAGGGGGAGAGCTGTTTTCAGTACAACTGCAGTTTGAGATGCAGTTTTGCTAACAACTTTGAAACTTCCTGCAGGCACTCTTCCCCCACACCCCCTCAGTGAAAGATGAGCTTGCTCAGAAAGGCAAACCTGAAATATAAACAAAGGCTGAATCAAAACAAAAAATCCCTGGGACTGTCCCTTTAAGCTCTATTGTACCACTTTTAGGTGGAATATAAATAACATGCCAGTGTAATCCTTCCTTTGCCAGTACCCCTTTAGTACTAGAAATCTACTGTTATTGTCTTTTTTATCTTCTTCTGTCACTAATGGAGCTCCTGTTGCAATTAATAGATGTACTCATTTTCATTTGTCCCAGATATTCTGCTGAATAACCATCCTGATAACTTTTCGTTATCAAATTCACATGTTTACTTCTTTCCAAGTTTGTCTCCTGTAGCATAGCTATTTGCACTCCACATTTTTAAGTATAATTCATTAATCTTTTTTTTGTATTTTATCCATGAGACAATTCACATTTAAAGCCATTACAGAAAGCATCATTGTAGTAAAAAGTTATTCCCACCTTTTAAGTATAACAGCTTTTTTGTTAAATGTCTAGATCTAGCTTTTGTGTTAGTGTTAGATGCATACACTGTACGGCAGGTTGAACATTTATACAGTTGTTTCTTGTCACACCCATGTGAGCCTGTGTCACGTCTTAAAAAATGTTTTGTTTATTGAAAGCCCTCACACATGCACACGCACACAAAATACCCCCCTAAAAGCCTATTAACTTAATACTAACACACAAGACTATGTACACTTTCAGATATTGAAGTTTTATCCTTCTAATAGGAAAAAAATGTCCCAAACTGAGAGCCACACTTGAATTAACAAGGGAATGCCATCTCCTAGCCAATTTCTGTTTATCGATTGTCTTCATGGAGAGATGAGGACTAGATACAGAAATGCTACTAAGCATACATTTATTTGCTAGAGAAAAAACTTAAATTATTCAATATTCTTTTTCATTTACTTGCTTTCTCTTAAAACTTTTCACTAGATCAAGCTAAGGTCCTTAAGCCAATCATTCTCCCATGCAAGAATGAGAAAAAGCACATTAATTTTTCTTTTGCCATGCTCTTCCAACCAGACTTTTCTTTTTATTTTTTTCCCTTTACATTGCAGTGCCTACATTTCTTAAAACTCAAGAGAAAGAGAGAATGGAGAAAGAAAAAAATGTAAGAGCGCCTGTTCGTAATAACTTAAAAATGAGAAAATTTTACTTCATAGCATCCAGAGAGAATCATGCAATATAAAAGTAGTACTATTACGAAAAAATTTGTTTTACTTGCAGTTAACTTTCTCTTTCTTCTTTCCTTCCCCAATTATTTTTCAGAGCATTAATGACATGAAGTAAGGCATACGATTTAGAATCCCCCACAAGTCCAACAAGTCCAGAAAAGTGCAGTATTTCCAGATTTTCTTGTTTTGTCATATTTCACAAATATAATTATTGCTTTGTAATTGCACATTTGTCAATTTCCAAGTTACTGGTTTTATTCCTCTTCATCTCCATCTCCAAAATCCTGTGTCTGCTTCATTTTAACGTACTCTCGATTCTTCTAGTCAACTCTCGTGCTCACCTCCTGTTCTCCAGCATTTTTCATTGTAGCAGTGGGAAAGGTTTCACTGGCACAGTCTCTCTCTATGATCTTTATTACCTGAAGAACAAGTAGCAGC
The DNA here is from genome assembly GCF_019279795.1 of Protopterus annectens. Classification (NCBI taxonomy): domain Eukaryota; kingdom Metazoa; phylum Chordata; order Ceratodontiformes; family Protopteridae; genus Protopterus; species Protopterus annectens. The sequence continues at coordinate 221,073,792 of NC_056739.1, forward strand.
ATCTCATTCTGTTTCACAGCTCACGTTTTGTTGGACAAACTTTTGTATTTCCTCCATAGCATGTACTTCATCAAAAAATGAGTTTGTCCCTCCAGTGAAGTATATTTTGAAGATAGCTGGGTACTGCAGTTTGAATCTCATGCCTGCTTCTCAACATTCCCTGAATAGTGGAATAAATTTACTCATCTTCTGCCTGGTGTACAGTGAATAATCATTCTCCACAAACACTATGCTGTCTGTCAGTTTTAGTACTTTGTCCTTCTGCCGCAGTTTTGTCAGAATCCATTCCTTCTGCTGGTGGGATTGCATCTTTACTATTTAAGGTCTAAGTTGCTTTCTCGTAGCCAGGTTTGAAGCATACACACGATATGCTCTAATACCAGTCCAATTGCTTATTTGTGCTTTCATAAAATTAATACAGTCTGTTCCTTCCAGCTTCTATGGTACAGCTGTAAATATCAGGTTTTTCCCATGTGCTCTGTCCTCTAATTCTATTATTTTTTGAAACATCTCTTCTTGAGGAGTCAGCGTTTTCTTTGTTTTGACATCTGATTTATGCAGTTTTTTTTACCTCATTTGATTCTCTTTAAAGCTTCTTCAAAATTTTCCAGCCTTTTGCTGTTTGAGTTGATATACTCCATCAGTGTTTCATTTATTTTAACCAGGTGTGTGCACAGTTGCCTTATACTTTCTTCAAGATTACTCGAAGTCATGTCTGGAGCTTGCACTGCTTTTTGCTGAACAGGTGCAGTACTTTTCCCAGTCAGTGTTTTTTCCTCAACTTTTATAGCTGATTCTCTTTCAGGTCCTCTGTATTTGTTTTTTTCCTGGCATTCAGGCAGAGCACTTACTAGTGAGTTACTGAAATTTACCCAGAAACACAAACATCCACTGGCCGCCTCTGCTGAGTTTTTGTTTTCGCACAGAGAGCTAGAGCTGTTACTCAATGTGCAGCCATATGGGAAGTTGTGTTGCCTTTGTCTTAATCTGTACTACTTGCGTTATTCTGTTGTTTAACTAAATTGGAGGGATCATTCATTAAACCCTTCAACATTTTTCTAGTACATGTTTACACCATTCCCAAATGTCTGCTACCTCCAGTGCCTATACTTACTACTAATTCTGTGTGCTGAAAGTTGTAACTCTTCTGCAGACTGATCTGGAATTACTGTATTTTCAACTGTGTGAGCTTGTTCCTGGATTATATATATCCTTGCTCGAGTTCTGTATCTTGCAGAAATGTAGGCATACTTTAGACTGGTCAGTACCACTTCTACCACATTAAAAAGGTCAGAGTGTTTTATGATTGCCTTTAAAAACTTTCCCTGTCTACCAATTGCATGATGATTTGGTCCCATAGTTATACCCAATCTGTTTGTTGTAACATAAACCATGTTGGAAGGCTGTAATAATTTTCTTATTAGTCTTAGACTGAATGAAAATGTTAGCCATTGTTATCCTTTTGTCTTACCAATTCCCTCTCCAGCTCTTAGGGTAATCTCCTGTCATATCTTGCTTGATACCCTTCTCTAAATCCTGTTTTTTAGCTTATCATGTTCCTGTTTTCCTAAATGAGTCACCTGCAATGTGACAAACCCTTTTTCTCCACAAAATCAAACACAACCCTCCAATACCATGACATGAAGGGCTAAAGGTCTTAGTATGGCTCAGGAGACCTGTATCGTATGGTTAGGTGTCTGAGACACTAGTAGGGGAGGATGGGCTTGCCCATCATTGAGGAGAGGAAGCCATGTGTCCAGGAGCTCAGAGTGTGGTATGATTTCTCTTGTAGAGATCAGGGAAACTACTTCCTTAGATAAGTGGGGGTGGCTTGCTGATATCAGCCCATTAAGTAAGTGAGGGGAGCTTCATTGCAGCTCCACCAGCACACATCCCATCCCAGGCCATTGCTGAGTATGCACAAAGGATGGGTTAAAGCAGTAGAAAACTGTGGCAGCAGTATGACACTGTCCTGGGATGCCACAATCTAATCATTGCATCCAGTGTGTATTGGAGAAAGTCTGGGGATGTAAGGTGGGATAAGAAGCAGTGAATGAGGAGAGGTGTTTGTATTAACTGATGGTCACTTGTGTGGAGACAAAACTCAGCACAAATAATATGAACACTTCTGAATATTCCACAAGGTCTGTTAGCCAATTAACATTTAAGCTTATTAATTTTAAACTATTTCCAAGTATCACTTCTTTCAACTGTGTCCAATTCCCGTTGACATGCCCACTAACATATCCCTGTCTTTATAACCAGAAGGGTCGTAGACTTTAGCTTATGTTATATTTATTTAATTAATTTATTTATTTTACATTAATTTACTGGAATAGTCTGAGCAGAGCCCGTTTTCAGCAGAGGCCCAGGGAGAAAAGTCCCAAAATTCTGTATTTTGCAGATACGCATAAATACTTTACAATGGTTAAACAACATGCTTTTAAGAGATCAAAGTAAGAGATAGGTAGGAAGCAATGTGAGAAATGAAACAATCCTCTGATAAAATAAAGAAATCGGGTTATCTTGGTGTGGAGAAATTGTAGATGAAATCTGAGGGGAGGAGAAGATAATATGGACTAAAATGCAGTGTAAGTAATTGTGAAGAGTAGTAGTTATGGGAGAATATTAATGTAAATGAGCAAAGAAGTAAGTAGTAGTGACAGGAAAGTGACGGTGTCTATGTGGAGGGACAGGACCATTTATTTTCAAAGCAGGGCCGGTATTAGCATTTTGGGGGCCCCCAGCAAATGTCAAGTTGGTGGGCCCACTGTACACTTCCAGTCTAAGTATCACCCTATCATTGCCACCCTTTCTAAGAAACCTTTTAGTTCATGCTGCTAGAAGTACTTTGTACAGACTTAGCTGTAACTGTAATACTCTTAAATTAAGGCAGGCGTGTTTACCACAAAGAGACATTCACAGCTACTGGAATTTTGTTGCAGCAATGATACATTACAACAACCCTATGTACAGGAGTGGATTTAGGTGAAATGGTGCTCTAGGCACCATCTAGTGTTACACACACACACACACACAAACACACACACACACACACACACACACACACACACCCACACCTCCAGTGCTCTCCTCTGTCCCCCCCCCACCCAGTTCTAAGCTCCTTCACATCATGTACATTACATTTTTCTTTCTTTTCTTACACTTGCCTTACTATTCAGCTTTTTTCCAAGACACAATGTTTTCATTCAGTGATGGCTTGAGCAGAAGTTATGGTTAGGGAAACAAATTCAATGTTACTGTTGAACTTTAGTTTTTCTTGCCTACTTTCAACAAACCTTTCTTGCCAAAATTGCATAGTTATAACCGTTTAGGAGATAACTCCGTTAAGTCAGGGCCTCCAGAAGCCATAGGGCAATAGATGTATTGGATGCATTTTAGAGCATATTTCCAACCTTTTTATCTAATGTCTGGCCTAAACTAAAAACCTCAGGATTCAAGGAAATTACGTCCAATGCTTAGTGTTCAGAGGTGAGAAACTAGTAGCTAGCAATAAGCTGATAAGACATTTGTTGTGAGAGTACACAAATCCTATCTGGGAATACTGCCCGCCTCCCTAACCCCCCTCCTCCAAAAAAAGAAGACACTCACTACCTGTTGATCCTTCTGGTGTTAGATTTTGATATCTTTTGTTGGAGAGGGCCCCCTGCACCCTTGTGGCAGGAGAGTGCAGTTAGGACTCATCTGATTGAAGGTTGGTGGCATGGCTCAGTTTTGCACTTTTTTATTGCTTAAATTGTTTAATTCAGTTTGCTTACTGTTACACTCCACAGAGTCAGGCGACCAGCCACTGCTCTGCTGTATTCATCTGTGCAATCCAAGGAATCTGTTTCATTCTGCCAACCATAAGTGCAATTTTGTACTGTATGTTGCACTTTTAAACTGTATGTTTGTTAAATTGCTGATTTTTTTAAACTGTTTCTGATTTGTTGCACTTTCTGTCTGCTGTGGCATAGGTTAGATTCAGACTAGCTAAATCTGGTTCTGTTTGTTATATTGAGCAATAAACCAAGCTATCTTTTGTTGGAGAGGGCCCCCTGAACCCTTGTGGCAGGAGACTGCAGTTAGGACTCATTTGATTTAAAGCTGCTGGCACAGAGCTCAGTTTTGAGGCTTTTATTGGTTAAATTGTTTAATTCAGTGTACTCACTGTTGCTACTTAAGTCCCACATTTGCTCGGGTTTGCTCTTGTTTTAACACAGCTCCACAGAATTAGGCTACCAGCCACTGCTCTGCTGTATTCACCTGTTTATGCGTAGTGCATCATCGCGCACTATCGCGCATTGGTGGTAACCATTGGCAGTTATAGACGCAAAAACTTTAGTAAATAAATTTTCCCTTAGTAGCTGCCCATGATCTGGGCAAGAAATCCTTAAATTGTGCTTAGCTGCACTTTTTCCCCTTAACTAGTCCCAAAACCACCAAATCTACAATAGTGTCATATCATTTAGAGAACCCCCACTAGTATAGAACCTTTATAGAGCAGCCCATTAGTATAGACCCTGCTTAGAGCACCCAGTTATACCACACCCCTCCATTTTCTTTCCCCACTATGAAAACAGAATTTAACCTAGCATTATGGATGGTCAGTTTTCCTCCATTTCTGCTACCAGCCTGATTGACGTGGGTATCCTGAGGCAGTGTAGCAACTGCCTCATGTACAGTAACAAACCCTCTACTTCTAAATCACCTAAGTACAATTTGTGAGAGGTGCATCTACACTAAGAATCTGGAATCCTTGCTCTCTCATACACAGAACAGTAACACTGAACAGGTCGTCAGCTCACATACTACACCACCTGCGCAAACAATGCACTCAACACACAAACCATCATACATGGAGGTACTCACCAGAAACCTACCTAAACACCAGAGACCTTCCAAGCACAAACATGCTACATATAGTACAGTACCTACAGCACTCAATACACACAAAAACATAAGCATCAATGTCTCACCAAATAAGCCCCTGAGGCAAAGCACATCTAAACCAAATTTTTAAGTCATAGGTGACACAGATATCTCGCTTGCCAGGCTGGACAAGGAAAAGGTTACAGTCATCTGTCTGTTGGGTTCCAGGATCCATCAGATCATACATGCACTCAAGTGTTTCCACAACAAGTACCATTGTGACTTTGTCATAGTTCGTATAGGTGTGAATGACTTGATATTAGGTTAGTAAAAGGTAATTGTAACACAGAAGGGCTGGTTTATATTTCCGTACGTGAGAAGTGGTTATTTATGTTAGAAAAATGGAAAGAAAGCTTAAGACAAGAATATATGAACATTGTATGCAGTTTCAAAAGGTAACATTCATAACTCTTTATATAAGCAGTTAAAAACAAACACCGCTGAGCAAAACAATGGAGGATTGCAGTCTCATTTAAATCACAAGTAGCTCCTAAATCCAATAGCCAATGATGTAAATAATCCAAGTGCAGGCGAGGTATGTAAAAAGCAGGTTTATTAATAAAAAGAGGTGAGCGCTTTCGCATGAGCTTCTTCAGACCTATACAACTAAACTGTCTGTAAACATCAGTTTAAAAAGCCAAGATGGCGCCAAAATCCTGTCCATTATTTAAAGGTACATGGCTCATTAAAAATATGTAAAAAAGTCATATATAAAATTCCTATACACCATCATAAAACAGTACGGCATTTCAAAACAAAGCCATTCATATTCATATCCATTATTGGAATAAATGAATCAAAAGTATGTGTGACAGATGGGGAAATTTTAATAACATAACTATCAAAACATTGACAGAGCATCTATGCATATAAAGGTTCAAAAAGACCCTACTGGCCACAAAGTAAAAAACACTTCATAGCCTCTTAACATCTTTTGGACAATAACCTTCTTGATTTCAGCAAAGGTCGCAGGGAACCCTTCCATTGAGACCTGGGGTGATATCTGCCCTAAACTTAATAATCCAATGGATTTCCCTGGTCTCTGTATAATTGTTAATGTCCCTCTCCTGTATGTCCTTGAGATCTGTTCCAAGATCCTGAACTTAAAACGATGCTCTTGACCTTTGTCATTAGTGTGTTTGGATAGTGCATTATGTGTAGTACCTCTCCTTGTGTGGTATACATGCTCACGAATCCTATCCCTCAGTGTCCTATTGGTCTTGCCTACATAGTAGGCTGGACAGACTGTGCAGCAGGCTAGGTAAACTACATCTCTGGACATACAATTGCCCCTCGTCCTGATGTAGTAAATACCCGAACCATATGGATATCGGAAGACAGGGTCGGTTTCTATATATGAACAAAAATTGCATTTGTCGCATGTGGTCATGTAGGGACCCAACAAAGCAGGTGGATCATTATGGACCCTTGGGTAACAGAGCAAACTCTTTAAGTTCTTTTTATTCCGGTGAACGAATCTAGGTCGAGTACCTGTGAGGCTCTTAATAGTTGGGTCAACTGATAAAACGTGCCAATGCTTAGAGAAAATATCTTTAAGTGTACCTACATCCCTGGTGTAAAAAATGGGAAATGCAAAATGGCGCCAAAATCCTGTCCATTATTTAAAGGTACATGGCTCATTAAAAATATCATGTAAAAAAGTCATATATAAAATTCCTATACACCATCATAAAACAGTACGGCATTTCAAAACAAAGCCATTCATATTCATATCCATTATTGGAATAAATGAATCAAAAGTATGTGTGACAGATGGGGGGGGGGGAAAAATTTTAATAACATAACTATCAAAACATTGACAGAGCATCTATGCATATAAAGGTTCAAAAAGACCCTACTGGCCACAAAGTAAAAAAACACTTCATAGCCTCTTAACATCTTTTGGACAATAACCTTCTTGATTTCAGCAAAGGTCGCAGGGGAACCCTTCCATTGAGACCTGGGGTGATATCTGCCCTAAACTTAATAATCCAATGGATTTCCCTGGTCTCTGTATAATTGTTAATGTCCCCTCTCCTGTATGTCCTTGAGATCTGTTCCAAGATCCTGAACTTAAAACGATGCTCTTGACCTTTGTCATTAGTGTGTTTGGATAGTGCATTATGTGTAGTACCTCTCCTTGTGTGGTATACATGCTCACGAATCCTATCCCTCAGTGTCCTATTGGTCTTGCCTACATAGTAGGCTGGACAGACTGTGCAGCAGGCTAGGTAAACTACATCTCTGGACATACAATTGCCCCTCGTCCTGATGTAGTAAATACCCGAACCATATGGATATCGGAAGACAGGGTCGGTTTCTATATATGAACAAAAATTGCATTTGTCGCATGTGGTCATGTAGGGACCCAACAAAGCAGGTGGATCATTATGGACCCTTGGGTAACAGAGCAAACTCTTTAAGTTCTTTTTATTCCGGTGAACGAATCTAGGTCGAGTACCTGTGAGGCTCTTAATAGTTGGGTCAACTGATAAAACGTGCCAATGCTTAGAGAAAATATCTTTAAGTGTACCTACATCCCTGGTGTAAAAAATGGGAAATGCAATTCCATTGTTCGAGCATGCATCCTGGCTATGTATACAAGAACATAGTGAAGGGACAATCAATGCGGATGTCTAGATATACACCCCTAGACAGTCATCTGGCAAGTGAATTAGGAGACCTTAGCAGCAAATTGAGGGAACGTGGCTATGACCACTTAGATATCTCCAGAGGGATGGCGGGCATTGCAGATCTGAGGATAGACAGAGCGAAACCATATTTCTCAGATGGTGCTGTTGAAATATACGCAGGAGAGGCCAGTGATGGCTTGGATAGCCAAGAGGGCGGTCCAAATATGGACAATGGAATTGCATTTCCCATTTTTACACCAGGGATGTAGGTACACTTAAAGATATTTTCTCTAAGCATTGGCACGTTTTATCAGTTGACCCAACTATTAAGAGCCTCACAGGTACTCGACCTAGATTCGCTTCGGAATAAAAAGAACTTAAAGAGTTTGCTCTGTTACCCAAGGGTCCATAATGATCCACCTGCTTTGTTGGGTCCCTACATGACCACATGACAAATGCAATTTTTGTTCATATATAGAAACCGACCCTGTCTTCCGATATCCATATGGTTCGGTATTTACTACATCAGGACGAGGGCAATTGTATGTCCAGAGATGTAGTTTACCTAGCCTGCTGCACAGTCTGTCCAGCCTACTATGTAGGCAAGACCAATAGGACACTGAGGGATAGGATTCGTGAGCATGTATACCACACAAGGAGAGGTACTACACATAATGCACTATCCAAACACACTAATGACAAAGGTCAAGAGCATCGTTTTAAGTTCAGGATCTTGGAACAGATCTCAAGGACATACAGGAGAGGGACATTAACAATTATACAGAGACCAGGGAAATCCATTGGATTATTAAGTTTAGGGCAGATATCACCCCAGGTCTCAATGGAAGGGTTCCCCTGCGACCTTTGCTGAAATCAAGAAGGTTATTGTCCAAAAGATGTTAAGAGGCTATGAAGAGTTTTTTACTTTGTGGCCAGTAGGGTCTTTTTGAACCTTTATATGCATAGATGCTCTGTCAATGTTTTGATAGTTATGTTATTAAAATTCCCCCCCCCCCATCTGTCACACATACTTTTGATTCATTTATTCCAATAATGGATATGAATATGAATGGCTTTGTTTTGAAATGCCGTACTGTTTTATGATGGTGTATAGGAATTTTATATATGACTTTTTTACATGATATTTTTATGAGCCATGTATCTTTAAATAATGGACAGGATTTTGGCGCCATTTTGGCTTTTTAAACTGATGTTTACAGACAGTTTAGTTGTATAGGTCTGAAGAAGCTCATGAAAGCCACCTCTTTTTATTAATAAACCTGCTTTTTACATACCTCGCCTGCACTTGGATTATTTACATCATTGGCTATTGGATTTAGGAGCTACTTGTGATTTAAATGAGACTGCAATCCTCCATTGTTTTGCTCAGCGGTGTTTGTTTTTAACTATTTATCTTTGAGCTTGTTGTTCCGTTGAGCATTCACTCCACTGGTCCTCTTTATTCTTTATATAAGCACACTGTACATTGCCAGGGTTTTAGTTGTTTTAATAAAATACCTCCAAGACCACCGATCCAAGAAGTAAGCGAATTTAATGAAACACTTAGTGCCTCTGCTTACACAGCCTTCCAAGAGTTTAGTTGTTTTAAGTTTGGAATTTTGGAACAGGTCCCATGTAATCTAAGGGGAGGGTGGTGGGAACTTTTTATCAAACCGAGAGAATTTTTTGGATTACTAAATTACAATCTAACACCCCACCAGGAATCAATGAGTATGTTTCACTAGTTCCTGTTTTAAAGATGAGAGCTTTGATTGTTAATTAATTAAGCAATAACGAATAATGTGGTTTAGTATATTGAAGATTTACCCACGGTTGGTGTGGTTTAATCACGAGGATGAAGCCCAAGTGATTAAATAACGCCAACCGTGGGTAAATTTCAATATACCACAACCACGGAGTCGGTAATTGCTATTATACAATGACATTATTTAATAAAAAAAAAATACTTACTTTTCTTAAACAATGTCTTTGTATAACGGCGCATTACTGTTCTTCCACTGGTTGTGGTACACTGCTTCCTTGTTTTGATGTACTGAGCATGCATATGGGATTTGCTTCCCATGCATACCCAGTACAGCAATGCTTTGAAACGGAAGCAACGGAGAAAAGAAAGTCTCCGTTGCTCCATTTTTTCTTTTTTTCTTTTTTATTTGTTAAAAAAAAATGTTTTTAGCACTTCATACCAACGGAAAAAAGTCCGGGTGACTGGACCTTTTTCTGTTGGTATATTGTGGGATTTACAATGGTCATGCTGGCCAATCAGCGTGCACATTTTGGAATATTAATGGGGGTCATTGTATAATATAATATTTTTCATTGATTGTCACATTTAGTTTTTTGTCATGTTATTTCAGTGGTCAAATGATTTATTTATATGGTAGTAGTTTTACATTATTAGGCTATGTTCCTTTAAGAAATTATTTAGACTTAAATTGATTAATACATTGAATTTTTATATAAAAGGGTTTGTATTTGCTTAATTTGTTCGTTCTGAAGTCCCATAATGTTCAAGAGAGATGAAAGTGTTTAATGTATCATTATCATCAGCCCCCTTTTTCCCATTTTTCTACATGGGGTCAGGGTATCGTGTTAACTGTCACCAACTCTCTCGATTCAGTGCAACACTCCTGCCTTCTTCAACACTCATGCCTGACTGTTGCAGATCTTCCTTTACACAGTCCATCTACCTCACTTAACGTATGTTTTATAATAAATGGCTATTCGTTTTTAAGGGCTACAGACTTGCTGTCTTATTTTCCAGGTATGGAGCTTATGGTGTGTATTCACTGAGGTGCCAAATTTTTATTTAATTGGCTTCATTTTTTGGTGCCTTCCAGCATCTGTTTGATTTTACCATTATGACTTTGTCATGGTTCATACTGGTGTGAATGACTTGAGGATGTACCTCACTGGACTATATGAAGAGAGACACGCTTGAACTCTCTGTATATGTTTCTCAGGCAGGTATGTCCCTAGCCTTGAGCAGCATTGTACCCTCACCTAGGATGATACCACAATATAAACAAAAATGATTGACTTCAACAATTGTCTGGTGTCATTCTAAGGGGATCCAGTTCTGATCAGCCTGGGATGACATGGATGATAGACCATGCTGCTTTGCCAGAGATGTCTTCACCTGTCACCTCTAGGCCTTCGGTTACTGGCTAAGGCACTTGCTTCCTCCATAGTGCCTTTTTTAGGCAAGGTCTCAAGAACAAAATTTCCAACGTGAAAATAATTGCTCACAAATAAATTAAAGGTTATGCTGCTAGGATTATAAATCAGAAACTGCACTCTGTGGAAGCACTCCTCTCCCTGGAGGATGTTGACATCTGTGTAGTCACAGAAATTGGTTCTGGGCCTCAGCGAATACCCCATCCTTGCAAGGCTACAATGCCTTCTACACTTTCAGACCGCAAAATGAATGTGAGAACCAAAGGAGGAGGAGTATCCATCTTCATCAAAGATAAATACACCGCTAGCCTGATTAGACAGGAAAACTCCATGGATTTAATCCAAGTTCGACTAACTGTTTATAAGACCTCCCTTCAAGTCATCACTAGCTATAGGCCCCCTTCAATGAACCATGATATCCACGCTGCTTATTCGGACCTACCTGAGTCACTCAAATTACAACCAAACACACTAATCATGGGCAATTTTAACTATCCCTCCATTGACTGGGACACTTGCATGAGTGCCAACATGCTTGCACAAAGGTTCCTGGACTTCAACACTAATGCCCTGGAGCAAACAGTATGCAGCCCCACAAGGGGCTCAAATATTCTCGACCTGGTCCTCACCAACATGGGTGACGGTTGCACCATCAGAAGAATAGGACCCTTGCTGTTTTTTAATCTGAGCACAATCAGTCACATTTGAAGTAGCTATAAAACCTGAACCCCTGTTAGGTGAAATCAGCCTAAACAATTTCACCAAAGCTAATTATACCCTCCTAAGGGATGGCATAAATAATTTCCAAGCTCCTGTTCCCACAGATGGCATTGACAACTATGCTAAAGTATACACAAATGTATTGACACTGCTGTACCTAATAGGACCAAAACAAGATCCTCAAGAACAAGTTTCCCTGGTGGACATCTAACATTAATAAGTTATACAACAAGTGGAAGAAGTTGTTGTCCAGGAATAAAAAAGAGAGGTCCCAGCACTAGAAGAACACCCTCCTCTACTTGAAAAAACAAGACAACTTGTAAAATCCTCTAAGGGCAACTTCGAAAAATAATTTAGCAGCCATAGCTAAAGATATCCTTAAGGTATTCTTCAGCTATAGCTATAACCTAAAAGGCAGGACCCAGATGTGTGCTGAACTAGCTGTGGATGTCATCACGCACACTGATCCTGTGAAAATAGCTAACCTATTAGCTGACGGTTTTAACGAACATTTCACCCCCATCCCCTACAAACATTACACAAATCATTCCTTCTACATCTCCCTCACCTTGCATCTTCAAAGAGCAAGTCATTAATGCTGTCTCCAAGGCCAATAACACAGCCTCTATGAGACTGAATGGCATACCAGGTTGCTTTTTAAGTGGTCTAAAACATGAGTTAGCAACTCAATTGCATACTCTCTTCAACCACAGCCTGACTACTGGTTTTGTCACTGATTAATGGAAAACTGCAACCATCATCCCCCTTCATAAAGGGGGATACAGCAACAGACCCTGTGGACTTCAGACCCATAAGCTTAACCAGCCTTATCTGTAAGCCCATAGAATGAATCATCATGGACCTTATATATAAGGATATAGATGATCTCCAAACCCTTGATCTGACACAGTTTGGTTTTGTCTAAGGCGGGTCACGCCTGTTAAACCAAGTGGACTTATTTGTAAATGTCACTAGCACCATAGACTAAGGCAGATCTGTGCATATAGCCTTGACTTAGCCAAGGCCTTTGACACAATCCCACATTTGGGCATCATTGATAAACTCTCCCAGTTGTGTATCAACCCTTATGTCATCAGGTGGGTTGCTAAAAGGCTCACTGACAGATCACACTCCGTCAGAGTTGGGAACTTTACCTCAACCAGCAGACCTGTCACCAGTGGGGTTCCACAGGGGTCAATTCTGGGCTCCTTGTTGTTTGGAATATGCTTTTCACAAGTTCAGGCCAAAACAGAGAGGCTGTGGCTGGCTAAGTTTGCTGGTGACTGCAGATTAGGTGCAATCACTGAATCCCCAAACAATGTTAATGTACTTCAAGAGGGACTTGCACAAACCAGTGATTGGTGCCAAAGCCATCAACTCAAACTCAGTGCTAAAAAATGCATTATCATCCCCTTCAGTAAAAACGATATCCCTGCAGACTATCATATAAATAATAATTCCCCAAGTATCAACTCAGTAGTGAGAGACTTAGCAACGCAAGTTGACTGTAGCCGAAACATTGACCAACATATGAATACTGTGGTAAGGAAGGCATTCTATGTCGCACACCTCATTAGCAAAGGTATTGCTTCAAGAGCAAAAGAGGTCATAACACCCCTGTATTTGACCCTCTTCAGGCCAGTAATAGAGTACAATGTTTCCTTTGGTATGTACCTTACCAGACACCTGCAGCAACTTGAGAAACCTCAGAGAGTTCTAACCAAGAAAATTCAGGGTCTCCAGCACATGTCATACATATGTCTCAAAGCCTTGTTGCTGTTGTCATTCTCATACACTGTACTGAGGGGTGATCTCTGCCTCACATACAGCTACAACAGACCCTATCCTTTTCCCACAGCCCATTCATAAATCCAGTACGACATAAAGTCCCACTCAGGAGATATACATCTTTTTTGCAGCATAAATGGAACATGTTTGAGGGACTAGTATGCACCACCGAGAACACCATTTTTTTTACAATCTCATTCCTCTCCACATGAAGTAAAATGCTTTTCTTACACTATTCAAAAGTAACTTGGAGAAGTGGTAAGCAGAAATTCACTCCTGGTTTAGTACCTGTATCCCTCATGAATAGGGGCAGCATGTAAATGTAATGACACTCCTGGTTTAGTACCTGTGTCCCTCATGAATAGGGGCAGCATGTAAATGTAATGACACTCCAGGTTTAGTACCTGTGTCCCTCATGAATAGGGGCAGCATGTATATGTAATGACACTCCTGGTTTAGTACCTGTGTCCCTCATGAATAGGGGCAGCATGTAAATGTAATGACACTCCTGGTTTAGTACCTGTGTTCTTCATGAATAGGGGCAGCATGTAAATGTAATGACACTCCTGGTTTAGTACCTGTGTCCCTCATGAATAGGGGCAGCATGTAAATGTAATGACACTCCTGGTTTAGTACCTGTGTCCCTCATGAATAGGGGCAGCATGTAAATGTAATGACACTCCTGGTTTAGTACCTGTGTCCCTCATGAATAGGGGCAGCATGTAAATGTAATGACACTCCTGGTTTAGTACCTGTGTCCGTCATGAATAGGAGCAGCATGTAAATGTAATGACACTCCTGGTTTAGTACCTGTGTCCGTCATGAATAGGAGCAGCATGTAAATGTAATGATCATCTTTGGTTTAGTACCTGTGTCCCTCATGAATAGGGGCAGCATGTAAATGTAATGACACTCCTGGTTTAGTACCTGTGTCCGTCATGAATAGGAGCAGCATGTAAATGTAATGACACTCCTGGTTTAGTACCTGTGTCCCTCATGAATAGGGGCAGCATGTAAATGTAATGATCATCTTTGGTTTAGTACCTGTGTCCCTCATGAATAGGGGCAGCATGTAAATGTAATGACACTCCTGGTTTAGTACCTGTGTCCGTCATGAATAGGAGCAGCATGTAAATGTAATGACACTCCTGGTTTAGTACCTGTGTCCGTCATGAATAGGAGCAGCATGTAAATGTAATGATCATCTTTGGTTTAGTACCTGTGTCCCTCATGAATAGGGGCAGCATGTAAATGTAATGACACTCCTGGTTTAGTACCTGTGTCCGTCATGAATAGGAGCAGCATGTAAATGTAATGACACTCCTGGTTTAGTACCTGTGTCCCTCATGAATAGGGGCAGCATGTAAATGTAATGATCATCTTTGGTTTAGTACCTGTGTCCCTCATGAATAGGGGCAGCATGTAAATGTAATGACACTCCTGGTTTAGTACCTGTGTCCCTCATGAATAGGGGCAGCATGTAAATGTAATGACACTCCTGGTTTAGTACCTGTGTCCCTCATGAATAGGGCAGCATGTAAATGTAATGATCATCTTTGGTTTAGTACCTGTGTCCCTCATGAATAGGGGCAGCATGTAAATGTAATGACACTCCTGGTTTAGTACCTGTGTCCCTCATGAATAGGGGCAGCATGTAAATGTAATGATCATCTTTGGTTTAGTACCTGTGTCCCTCATGAATAGGGGCAGCATGTAAATGTAATGATCATCTCTGGTTTAGTACCTGTGTCCCTCATGAATAGGGGCAGCATGTAAATGTAATGATCATCTTTGGTTTAGTACCTGTGTCCCTCATGAATAGGGGCAGCATGTAAATGTAATGATCATCTTTGGTTTAGTACCTGTGTCCCTCATGAATAGGGGCAGCATGTAAATGTAATGATCATCTTTGGTTTAGTACCTGTGTCCCTCATGAATAGGGGCAGCATGTAAATGTAATGACACTCCTGGTTTAGTACCTGTGTCCCTCATGAATAGGGGCAGCATGTAAATGTAATGATCATCTTTGGTTTAGTACCTGTGTCCCTCATGAATAGGGGCAGCATGTAAATGTAATGATCATCTTTGGTTTAGTACCTGTGTCCCTCATGAATAGGGGCAGCATGTAAATGTAATGATCATCTTTGGTTTAGTACCTGTGTCCCTCATGAATAGGGGCAGCATGTAAATGTAATGATCATCTTTGGTTTAGTACCTGTGTCCCTCATGAATAGGGGCAGCATGTAAATGTAATGACACTCCTGGTTTAGTACCTGTGTCCCTCATGAATAGGGGCAGCATGTAAATGTAATGATCATCTTTGGTTTAGTACCTGTGTCCCTCATGAATAGGGGCAGCATGTAAATGTAATGATCATCTTTGGTTTAGTACCTGTGTCCCTCATGAATAGGGGCAGCATGTAAATGTAATGATCATCTTTGGTTTAGTACCTGTGTCCCTCATGAATAGGGGCAGCATGTAAATGTAATGATCATCTCTGGTTTAGTACCTGTGTCCCTCATGAATAGGGGCAGCATGTAAATGTAATGATCATCTCTGGTTTATTCGTATTTAAAATACAAGGGATAAAAGCTTCATGGGATGTATGGCTAGACGTCTAAAAATACTCGTAGATTAGCAGTCTAGTAAGTACCTATGAACCAAAAACAGCTTCATAACCATCAAAAGTATTTAAGAATTAAGTATTGAAAAATATGTACAAACCTAAGCCCTAAACTGAGAGCCACTGTTGTTTTGGCACCATGTAGTACAGACTTTCTCCCTTTACAAAAAATGTGTATCGTATTCCTGTATCATGTAAGTCGATTTGCATTAATCCTAGAATTTCTTGTACCCCATACCCTGAGACCTTGTTGCAGTTAGCTTGCTTGTGTGGTATTACAGGGTTGGGTTTCCTCTCTCAGCTGGATAAGTCAAAATAGAACTGCATTGCCCTTATTACACTTTTTGTGTCTGTTTATGTGCTTAGTTTCTTAACAGTAACACAGTCAATGTTGAACGTTAGCACACTGAAGATAAATGTACACACTGCGTTAGCATTAAGAACATCTTTCTTCAGGCAACTAAATACATACTGAATTAAATTTCAGTATTTTGTTAAAATTACAGTACTCTTGTTACATACTTTCCTGTAGCATTTTCAGTTAAAAAAATGCACACAGTATTTACATTGAGGCATTTTTCCTTCAGATTGCTAAAATGTCAACATTTTTTTTAATTACTTTTGTACTCTTCTTGTGTGAATTGCAGTCTTCGCCCATACAAGGTTATTTTTAAGAAAATTTACAAAATAAGTTGTTGGATCTGCAGATATTCCTTTGCAACAGCTTCTGTCTAGACAGATTTAATTGGTTGATTTCAGTCACTCCAGGGAGAGTCAGATGATGATTGTGCAAGTATCACCCCAGTCTAAAAACACCTCTTCGTACTCTGCAGAGTGCTGAGCTTGGCTACTGCATCTTTCACATGCATTTAAGCCAGAAATGGTCTTTGTTCAGAGTAGAGCTGAAATAATATAGTACCTTTCATTCAAAGGAAGCTGCTAGTGGTTCTCTTCATCAACAGTTTTAGTAAATCATCACATTTTCAATTGCAATATGGGTTCACATATATTAAGAGGAAAGAAAGCAAGCCATAGTAATATTTTCCATCATGCAGTGCCCATATATATATTTCTTTTTGAACAATTTTAATTCACCCCAGCATTACAGAAATTGTTCAATTCCTGCCTTCTTTTAAACTGTTCTGCATGTATTGTTCCTACAAATTCCATTTTTTTCTATGAAATTTGCTGATTCTCCTTTCTAATGATCTCAGTTCTTTTATTTCCTTAACACTTTAAAACTTCCATTATATTTGGTTTAGATTCTGATTTACAGCTTCTCATCATTGTTTTTGGCAGCCAATATTTGACTCATTGTTGGCAAAGTCCAGTAATTGTTGGACTGTTGGCCAATATTTACTAATGCTGCCCCTTGCAGCTGAGTTAGAATTAAAAGTGAGCAAACATCTATGCTCCTTATCTATCTTGGCAATTTTATTACAAGTCTCTGTTGCAGAGAATACAGGCATATTGTTTGTCAAACGCCTACTTTTAGCATTTTCTAAATGTCTTTTAACCATTGGTGAGTGATAACCTCTGAGTGTTAAATCTTTAGTTAACTTGTGTAGTTTTTCCATCGTAACATCATTGTTGGTGTAACAAAACTGGCAAAAAGAAAGAAAATTTACAGTAATTATGCATAATTGAATGGTTTAAAGTTTAAGCAAGAGCATACCTGAGTCATGTAGAAGGAACCACTGCTGGACGCCATCAGCATTGATCTCCTTGAACTCCTGGGGGATAACAAGTTGATCAGTGGTTTGAGGCAACTTTGGGATGCTGCCATACCTCTCAACCGTACAGAATTGATCGGTATTTACAGATTTTGAGGGCAACATAATGGGGTGCCACAAATTCACGAGTGGCCCCCTTTAATTCCAGATTTTTTTTCTTTTTGTTTTCTCTCTCTTTTTTTTTAATATATATGTATAACTATAAATTTATAGCTGATGTCACCACACATCGATAGGGTACTTGGATGTGCAGGATATCAGCTTTGTGAGGCAGTGTCTGACTCCCTGTCTGACTGTCAGAGACATGGGAGATTCAAAAAAAAATAAAATAAAACTTGAGAGCAGGTTGTGGGACTTTAACCAGACACTTGCAATCCATACCATAGTTGTTTGTCCAGGTGCACAGGAGGATTACTTGGGAGTTGGGAAAGCTTGGCTGCTTATTCATCATGGCCCTGCTGACAGCTGCTGTGTGGATGCATTTGTTGATGGGGCAAACAGGAAGAGGGGAACTGTTATGGGCTGGTAAAGCACCACTGATTATAGAGCTGTGGCCCCCAGCCAGCCCAGCTAAGATCCACTATGAAAATGTGTCAGGAATCCTGGGTTCTTAAGATGGTAACAATTTTAAGAAGTTGAACAGAGCTGCATGTGCACATTAATTCCTCTTTGCTGTGACTGTGAGCATGTTTTTGCAGGTTTGCCTGTTGGGGTTGTGGGCCAGGTGTGCTGTGTGTGGATGGCTTTTCTGTTTGAGAGAGATACTAACTCAATGCACAGATACAGTTGTGTAAACTGTGAGATTAACAGTACAGACAAGACAGCAAGCTGGCTGTTCGGCTCGCACAGGAGGTTGAAAAGAATGCAGATGAGGAGGGAGGTGCAGGAGGGGTCGTAGCACACCTTGTTGATGCAGAGCTTTCGTGTTTGTTTGGCGAGTCTCGTTAATATGGTGATGGAAAGATCTATAAGTGTTTGTGTCCTTTGTGGTCTTCCTGCTGCTGGGAAAAGTAGTTTAGCCAGTGTCATTGTTTCTGAAGTGAAAGCCTGTGGATTAGTGGACTGCCTGCTTCTGTCATATGATGATCTTATACCAGAGAGTACCTTCCAATTCAAGAAATTGGCAGCCAACTAGGAACGGTAAGTATTTGTAACCTGTTTCAATGCATTAGGGTTTAGAGATTTGCAAAGTGTAACCACACTTTATCCTTCATAAACCTGACTTGCTTTTTAAATGTTTTGTGTACAGCCCACTGGGAAAACAAGCAGCAAAATCACACTGCCAAGCATACATCTTAATATTTGGTAGATTAGAAAATGGTGATATCCTTTCTATCATGAATTTAACCGAATTTGATAAATGGGATGAGTCCCTGGCCTGGACTGAAAAGAATGGATTCCCTTTGTGAACAGGGAGAAGAAATTATATAAAAGAAAAAAAACGCATTTATACGTATCATTCCAAAGATATCAGACACTTCTTGAAAAATATGCGAGACGCTTTGTATAAGCTCACATAACATCAGAGCACTTTGGGAAATCTTTATGGCTCCTTCCAGGATAACATCTGCCTGCACAGGTTTTGCCTCATTTTTGCCCTGTCCCTCATACTTTTTTTTTCTTTTTAAATCACTGAGGATTCCACTCGGCTAATATAATGTCAAACATTACAGCGTCATTCTTATTGTTCATACAATGTATCTATATGGCAAATTTGTTCTGTTGCATATTGGTCAAATTCACTTAAAATGTTAACAGTTACCACTGGTTTTGAGTCTATGTGCCTCAAGCCTCATCATTTTTGCCCCTGATTCTTGAGCAACAAAGCTGAGATCTATGATAGAAGGTGGGAGGTGCAGTTTCCAGAGAGTCTGCCACTGGCTGGAATTGTACAGGATTTAATGTAAGGTGATAAAAGTAAAAACTTTTTATGTACTTTTGTGCATATGTGGGGGGATAGCAATGGAAACACAATGCTGCTGGAACATAACTGTAAATAAATAAGGCAGAGTAGAAACAGCAATGCGGGAGGTTTGTCTGTTACAGTGCTGTGTAGAAGCATAGTAAGTAAACTAGTTGAATAATGCGAGGCGTGGATTTCAAAGACACAGAGGAGATCACACTACTTTTTTTTTTCTGCTGCTTCACCCCTACAGTAACCACCAAGCTTACCTCCTCAGGCAGTCAGTGGATCTGTCATTCATTATTTTCAGGAATGAGAGCTTACCCAGCCTATTCATTCTCCTACAGGGAGAGTCAGGTGCCAAGAGTGACGCTATCATTTTTTAAAATGGGGCGGGGATTTTTTGTTTGTGTTCCATATGCCCACTACCACAACAACTTGTATGCATACCTCTCAATCTCTCAGAGTAAGAAATCTAGACAAAGCCAGCAGTAATGGTGGAACAAAGACCCAAAAATGGGAGTCGAGGGACAGCATATTGCTCCTGTAAACTCAGATAGTTGCTAGAATAACATGTTTTGCATTATTATGTATTGTCTGAAGGGGATATGAAGTCTGAAATTCGCATGTCTACAAAATTATTTATTTAGTGACTTTAATCTTCATGGTGGTATCCCAGAATTCCACTGGAGTGGGTGGGGCTACATGATTATGTATGCAAATATGTTAATCAGTGTCCCGATTTTTGGCCAGTTGTACCTACTTTTCGTGGGCATTATTCCAGATTTTTAATGATTCTAGGTTGAGAGGGATGGATCCTGCCAGGTTGTCTTGTCTTCAGTGACTCTTAACTTGGGAGAAGGCTCCACCATTGGCATGGGCTCCCAAAATGACTTCTCTGAGGATCTCTTGTGGTGTCTCCAGTGTTGTCCTTGCCCTGGTGGTTACTTTGTTGATGAGTCAGGCTGCTTCGGGTCTTGCTGCTTGTGCTGCATGATTGTGGGGATTGACTAAGTTCACAACTTCGCCATAGATTCCTCTGGTCCTTACATGTCCCTGTTTTTCACACATCCAGATGGCAACCATTCGTTTTAAAAAGAGGTGAATGTGATTCTCATAGACCAAATTCTTCTTCCCATGTTTTCAAGATAACTGAATTCACAGTTGAAGGAAGCAAATTGCTGCAGATGTTGACTGATTTGCAGTGATGTTAAACCTCTTTTTACAGTTTTTTTAGACAATGGCATATTCAGATGAACAAAGACTTGCAAACTCCCTCTTTTGAATTACTTTTCTGTGGACCCCCCAAGCTCGAACTACTGGCCTGCGGTGCTCTTTAACTGAACCAGGCAACCTTGGGATCGGTGTTATTTTCAAATGGTACAGAAACTCCCTCTTTTAGATCACTTTTTCCTGGACCCCCCCCCCCCCGTGGTGACCCACCATTAGACCAGTAAAAGGGGAGCACACAGAGACCACAGTCAGTCTGGGGATGGTTTCTTCCTCCTTCTCCAGATCCCCAGTAAGACTTCCCACTGGCACAGCCATAGAGTTGAGTCCTTTGTCAGGGTTACAAGCCAAGTCCTCCAACACTCTCTCTGTCCAACCAGTGCTTCGTGTCCCTGCCCAAGTAGCGGACACACACACACACTCTTGGAGATTTGTTGTGCACACACACATGCACACACGCACACACACACACACACACACACACACACACACACACACACACACACACACACACATACACACATACACACACCCTGTGAAAGGCTGGCATAGGTTTACTAGCTATGCCCCTTCTGCCCAGATTATAAGGTAGTTACCTCTGCCACCAGAACCCTTCCCAGCTACTTTAAGGCCCTTAACAAAGGGTGTGTCCAATTTTACTGAGTAATATTAATACGAATACAAATGGTAGGAGTGGCCCACACAGTGTCACCAAATAAATATGTAAATACTCTCAAAACTTAAATATCTCTGCAAAGATCAGCCACAGTGAAATGTTTAAATATATTATAATAAATAGTAAAAGAACAAGAAAATACTAAATATATATTCACAGTGACATCAGAGTTCAAAATCACAGGAAATATTTAAAATAATATTGTAGGACAGGCTCAGACAAATAAAAAACTATCTAAACTAAGCTTCATTATATTTCTGACTGTATCTAAGAGAGTTACTATTCCCTAATAACTTGCGTACTAGAGCAAGGCAGATGATATTGTTAGTGAATGGTTCTTTTTGTTGTCAGGCCCAAGACAGAATACAGAATGTTCTGTCTCTCACTAAGAGACTTCTCAAACTATATCTAAGATATTACATCTGGCATAGCTTGCAGAATGAGATAATTTCTGGTCATCTGACTTCTAGTTCCCATGCAAACTCCCCATTGCTGGAAGCTGGCAAGACTTAGCACCTGCCTATAAAAATACACATACAAGGGCTTTTGCTCAGATCTTTGGTGTGTGCTGGAAGTCATAAATCAACTGCATTACTCCACACTTCCAGAGCAGCAATGAGTTCACCCCAAAGACAATACAGAAAGTTTCCCAGTACAGACTTTGAGTCTCTGGCTGCCTTGAAACCTGTGAGATCACATCTTTATGGCCTAGCCTGTAAAGTGATTTAATTTCAGATGCTTTTGTAAAGTTTGCTGGACTGAGGTTAACCCTCCAGCTTCCTCTGTTAGATTATATACATTTAAACATTTACAACAGTCGCAGGTACATTTCTGTTCTGTGCAGTAGGGCAGACTGGATACATCTCAAACGCAAGTACTCTGCAAATACCCTTTCAACACAAATGTCTGTACAAATCAGTTTGATATACACATGACATACAGTTCTAATGCATTTGTAACACCAGCATCTTGTATGACCCACAGTTCTAATACATTTGTAACACAAGCATCTTGTATAAATCAATTTGATATTAACAAGTGACATGTAATTACTTACAAAATTCCAGCTAGATTGTGCTCGCACCCCCCCCCCCCCAGCTCAAACTACTGGCCTCCGGTGCTCTCATTAACCCTGAGTACCATCTCATAGCGCCTCTGTACTTGCACCTGAGCGCACTATGAGACACTAGTAATTGCATGCTGTTACCCCCGAGTGCCTTCTGCAAGCGCAACTTATTTCCCGGCCCTATTTCAGCCCTGTCATGTGAAAACCAAGTTGAAAAAGTAACTGAACTTTGTCAATTGACTTCTCAACTTAATTTTCACAGCATAGTAAGTATATGCTTACATTTAATTTTCTCGAGTAAATCTGCTTAGCATCCAGTGTGTTTTCTTCTGGTTACACAAAGCAGATTCTAGCTGCATTCCATAAAGCAAGTGGTGGCAGCCAGTCAGTGTAGTGAAATCCAAGTCACCACTTGCATAATGCCTCCGTCCCCCAGACGTGTTCCCATTATTGTTTAAGAATAAATATAGGGGTCCAGCGGCATATATTAATTTATTTATTTGTAAAATCTGAAGAATCTACTTGAATTGCTACTGATCCCTCTATTTCTTGTGCCAATCTGTTTGCGATGGAGCCCTGTGAAGTAGCAGTGAAGTATTCTTCCGTACGCAACCAGGATTTGTATGAGCGGTAAGTACCTAACTGTACTGTGCAGAACAAAATATGTTACTGTACTGCTAGACAAACTGATTTGCCCTTTTTTTTAGTTTTTGGGTGCTTAGAACTCCTTATCACCCAAAGCCGGGCTTGCTATCACAGGTTTTTTTTTTGCAATATGGTACATTAGTCATCGAAGCTTCATAAAAAATTGCCATGACTAATGCACCAAACATTTCTGTGGTAATCTAAGAAGATGTCTACTTCTACATACACATTGTAAAGTGATATGTAACGAAGAAAAGGTGACCCTCCCAGAAAAGAATGCTTCATATTTAGAGTTCAAATTAAAAGATCCAAAGTAAACGGAAAAGGCTTAAAATTATAAAACAGACAAAAAACATTCACTCAGTTTACTGAGCTTCACTAGAAATGAAACTTCCAATTAACAACTTAGTTTCTGAACATATAAAGTTAATTAAGAAGTTTTTTCCCCTCATGAATGTTACCTATATTCACAAATAATTAAATTCTGTAGAAAAGTTCTCATTTATGTTTGAAAGACTAATTTTTTTTATTTCGTTACCCATCTTGTCTGTACATCCACTTCAGAATTTACCTACTTCTTATTTAAAGTAAAACAAAACCATCAAAAGCCACAAGAATGACTTTTGATATTCCCAATCTAGCCAGTCCCTAGTACGTGCAAATACAACGGCTGTGATATTGCTCCAGTTGGCAACCAGTATGGAATTTATTGTGGCAGAATGTCCTAATTGTGTTTCATAAGAGCATTTGAACCACAACACACGCAACGAGCTCCGTGACATCATCTCGAGACTATAACAACAATCCAGGCTAAAACAGCCCTATATTCGCCATCTTTCTTACTTTGGCAATAGCGAACCTGTCCCCTCACGGGCAAGGGTAATAGTAAGCCTCAGTCTCTTTGTCATATTCAAAATCTTCTATCTCAACTTCATCATGAAAGACTGACATGTTGTCTTTCACAGTTTATAAAGAGATTAACAGGAGTAAAACCTTTCTGCGCGTAAAACAAGAGCTTTTCAAAACACGTGTACAGCCAATAATTACTCTAATTAAGATTTTTCAATGCAGAACTGCACAACAAATCTGCCCTTCGAGCACAGCGAAAAATAAGCAGACCTCCATTCTGACTTCACCTGGATGTCAAAATGGGGAGGTTAGTGGGTTGACATTCAGCAGTTGCAGACTGCATGGATGAGATTGGGTCTGCCATCAAACTTACTTATTGTCCAAGAAGCTGGACTGCCAAAACCTCAAGCTGATACTTTCTACCTCCCATTTGTATTCGTGTATGTATATGTGTGTTTGTTATTCAAGGTACTTAAAACTTTATTTGCCACAGTAAAAATGCTCAAAATCCTAAACAAATGTGTATAAAAAACTGTAAAGTGAGGATCAGCGCTCTGAACTGTCCATCTGGTTTGATGTATCTGCTGCTGTTTCTCTGTTGTATTTGATATGCTGGCAGAGGAATAATTTGCTAACAAGTGACTAGAAGAGATGAGCACAGGAAGAGCTGTTACTGTGTTATGCAGTTTATTTGCAGTGTTCTTTGGTCTTTACAAAGTAAGATATATTTGCAGGAGGTTTGGCACATAGGCGTTGTGTGGAGGCCAGGGTCTGTCGGTTTCACATTATTTACTACCACTGTCTTGCACTTTATTCTGTGAGTGTAATTAACTTTCAAATTGATTCCTCTGGTGTTATGTCGATTTGTGGGGAAGGGGTTCTGTAAATAACAGTCAGAGTCTCCCTCCTATTTAGTGGATGTTTTGGGGTGAACGGTTTCTTAAAAGGTGTACCCTCACTTGTAGTTAGGGGGTAGTGCCTTTTTAAGTTATTCCTTTATGTTGTTTGCATTGGAGTGGCTATGTATTTCAGAATGTCTTCAGCCTGATGTGATGTTGCTTGGCGGTGCAAGGAATTTCCTTATGATTTTCTTTTCAGAATGTGTTCCTGATGTTTTTTTGATATTGTAGTTAAAAACCCTGAGGTGATTCAATGAAATATGGTATAATGCATCAGCAACATATTGTAGGTAGGACAATCAAAACATTTGACTGAAATTATGAGATTGTGGCATACATTTCAGCTTGTGTTGTTTTACCTTATGCAATATGCCTTAATCATGGTGGATTTTCAAGGCTACATAATATGTTCATGCATGTTGTTGTCAGTCGTTGCTTGTTTCTGTAATAGACAAGAAAGCAGAAGCCCAGACATTTGTGTGTGTGTGCGTGCGTATGCAGTTGTGTTTTTCCTCGCATTGAAATTTTCTGCAACCACACTAAAGTAAAAAAAAAAAAAAAACATAGCAGTCAATGTGTTTTTCCTCACATCTGTTGCTTGGTAACTGTGAGGTATTGCTATTATGTGATTCAGTTGTCAGTTATGATTTGGAAAAGGTGTGGGAAAAGTCAGATGATTTTTATGCAGTACCAAATTGCTCATGTCTGCCTTTTCACATAAATGCATAATTTTTGATTTATTGCAGTGATTGTTGGGGTGTCGCAGTGAGTTGAGACACAAATATTAGTTGTGGTTATTTCTTTTAACCAGGAGAAGATTCTCATATAACAGATGAGTGTACAGGTTTGCCAACTCTTGTCAGAAATGTGACGTTAACAGTTTTGCATTCTTTTTCTGTATTCATTGGAACAGAAGGGTTAGTCAGGCTTCACCAGAGCTGTTGCTTTACTCTGAAATAAATGTAACATCTACATTCAGCTGCTAATTTTTGTTAGGAATTTCTGTTCAGAATACCCCTCTGCTTCTTCCTGCATTCTTATATGTAGCAGCATCCAAGGAGCAATTTTATATAATTCCAAGAAAACAAAGTGTCTCAGGACTTGATCAGGGTGGAGTTTTCTGCTTGTATTAGTCTGTGACTGGCTATGTGGAGCAATTATCACCTTTGTAAGAGCATGCAGAATCTTGCACTGGAGATGCGCAGGTGATTATCACATTATTTTTGCAGTGACAGTATAACACTGAGTCATTATCACTTATCAGGTCAAATCATTGGCAGCTGCCACTGTTATTCACATTAGTAAGTCGTTATCACATTGTAAGCACAGGTGTGGGACACTCAGTATGTTTTTGAGTGCTACAGATATTTTTCATATTTAGTTGTAAAAGTCTGGAACTTGTCATGTTGAAGACAGTTTTATTACTTATAAGATGGAAGAAGAACTTTGGTGTACACATATCACAGTTAAAATTAGCTGGCTTTAGAGGCTTTGATAAGGGATCTTAGCTTTTTGTTGAGACTGATAAGGGAGGTTTTCCAGTATTGTGCCTTCATTTTTTTCTGTAACAGTTTCTTCCTTCTGTTGTACAGTTTATTGATGGCAGTGGACCAGCAGCTTGGCTTCCTTTTTTGGGAGGAGGGCATCGTAGTTCTATTTGTTATGGCAAGGTCCATGCATTTCTGTATGATTCTGAAGTCATGCAGCTGTTTTCCATTGGCATGGGGACCGAGAAGTTAGCCACCTCTGTTTTTAGCAGCCCAAACTCAGCTTTCGAGAAGTTTTTCAGGGTGATCACCTTAGCAGGGCTTGTAGGTGAAGCATGGCCTCAGGGGTGCTACTGTGATGCAATGTTTCCCTTGTGGAAAGGACACAGGCAAAAAGACAAAAAGCCTGGGTCAGTCTTAGTCTTTTCGCATGTGGTCTTGGTTTAGCTCACCATGCAGTCACCCTTCCTTCTGGTGTAGTGAATGTATGTAGGTCAGGGCACGAGGCTTTACATTAGCTCCCTCCTTTCAGTCCTTATGGCCATTGCCGAAAGGACACTTGTAAATGGAAAAGGCAGAGGTAAGGCAGAGTGCTGGCATTGGATGCAATCTGGAGTCATTGCTGCTACCACCAGTCTGAGTAGGTAGCCAGCACCGGTATGGGACACTTCAGCCGCCTACGAGCTGAAGCCCCATGCAGCGTCATCACCACTTGTGTACCTTATGAAAAGAATAATGACCCTGTGGATAGGAGTGAAGATTTGGATGGTCTAACCAGGTAATGCGTTATGATATATATATATATATATATATATATATATATATATATATATATATATATGTAGTCTTCCAATACATCTGTCAAACATCAGTAGTAATCTGTTTGCATTTTCTTTCCTTTGCAGCTTCGTCCACCTTCTGACACCGACATGGCTTCACGAGCAGGAGCACGACAAGTGAGGGTTTGGGTATGTAGCAATTCCTACATTCACTGGGCTGCCAGCCATGCCTCTGTAACTGAAAGCCACTACAACTTGAGCTTCCCCACATCCAGTGTGAAGGTATACTGGATTGCAGGAAGAGGTATGCATTGGAGCAGAGTAATGCAGTTGTTGGAAGAGAAGTATCCCATCTACCGTGAACCCGACATCCTTGTGCTGCACATTGGAGGGAATGATGTGATCAGTCAACCACTCGGAAGGCTACAGTTTCAAATCAGAGCAATTTTTGAACATCTGGAGTCGTCGTGGCCACGTTGTCATTTTGTGTGGTCTGACATAATTCCTCAACAGATATGGAAAACAGCTAACAGTCAATGGGCAGCACACAAGGCCAGACATTCACAGACTGGGTTCATGCATGGCTTGATGCACAGGGTCGGTGGATCTACAATCTGCCATGACAGCATCACTGCAGAATATGTTCACCTGTTCAGAAGGGATGGCATTCACCTAACTGAGGATGGCATTGAGTTGTTCTTGACTGACCTCCACAATGGCGTGAGGAGGGCTATGCAGGATTGGTAACATGCAGCTTGTGAGAAGAATGGAAAACACCTATGACCAAGTAGGACCAGTTGTTGTTGTGTCTGTTGGCTTTTCTCAGTTAGGGGTCGCCACAGCAGAACTCCGGTCTGCTAATGATTGGCAGTAGATTTTTTTACGTGCCTAGTTGCCAGCCCTGACGCAAAACCTTCAACGAAGGTACGCCCATTCACGCACGTCTCCACACAGAAGACACTTTAGCTGAGAATCAAACAGGACAACGTCTTACTGTGAGGCGACAATGCTACCGCAGCACCACCATGGTAAGTAAAACTCTATTATGAATTGTGTTGTGTAAAATATGATATTTTTCTGAGTTTAGCAAACAACTGTGGGAAGGAGCTGGTGCAGATGCTGAGAAAGAACTGTTTCAGGAGAGTGCTACCACGTTTAATCAGATATGTCAGTAACCATCCTGCAATACTTCTTTTTATTCTTTTTTATCAGGCATGTGTAGAGTTTAGATGACAGGAAGGGCTTAGTAATACAGAACTTGATCCCTAAAGTCCATTGCTGAATGGACATATGTAAAGAGAAAAGGCATAGGTAATGAAGACTGCTGACACTGAAGGAGGTTGTGAGACTGTAGTGGTATCAGCTGTCTGAGTGGGTAGCCAGCACAGGTGTTGGACAGATCAGATGGCCTTGCTTGCCACTGAAGTCCCATGCCTGTCCTGGGGTCATTAGTGGAGTGATGGTCCTTACCTTGCTTTTTCTCTTTACATGTAC
Organism: Protopterus annectens; assembly: GCF_019279795.1. Lineage (NCBI taxonomy): Eukaryota > Metazoa > Chordata > Ceratodontiformes > Protopteridae > Protopterus > Protopterus annectens. The sequence continues at coordinate 221,102,444 of NC_056739.1, forward strand.
CCATTCAGCAGTATGTTAGCTACACCAAGAATGTCTATATTTACAATGATATCTGTCTACATGGTAAAACAACTGGGTCTGAATGCTGTACACATGCACAGATATCCGTTTGTTTAGGACTTGGGTTATGGAAATTATGATTTTTTTCATATTTTGGTAAATAACTTTGCAAGGAAGTATCTGAATGTGCTAAGTAGTACCTCATTTTGAAGACAGTATTGATAGTTGCAACATGGTAAAAGAACTGTGCCTGTATGTTGTACACATGTACAGATATCAAAGTTTATTTCGGACTTGGGTTATGGAAATTATGATTTTTTTCATATTTTGGTAAATAACTTTGCAAGGGAGCATATGAATGTGCTAATTAATACCTCATTTTGAAGACAGTATTCATAGTGCAAACATGGTAAAATAACTGTGCCTGTATTGTGTGGGTCTGCATGGTACATTGACCAAGATATTGTGCTTTGCTTTTCCAAAAAGGTAAAAAATATGCACAATATCAGCATTCCTTGCCAAATATTTAATAATGACTTTGATACTCACTATCAACATTTACACTGTTGGGAAAGGTCAGTGTCTGCTGAACAACTTTCGCATTTACATTTTTAGTGTAGCTCTTAGAGTTATGAACATTTGTTTTCTGTATGGTATTAGAAATGGATTTTTCTGAAAATGAGCTCAGGCTGCACTGTTGTTCCTGAGGTGGAATTAAGCAGGCAGCTTTTTCTGAGCTGCTCTGGAGTGAATGAGTTAATTGAACTGGGCAACTTTGGGATTGGTGGTGTTTTTTAAAGATACAGAAACTCCCTCTTTTAAATTACTTTTCCCGAATCCCCCCATGCTCGAGCTACTGACCTGTGGTGCTCTTTAATTGAACTGGGCAACTTCGAGATCTGTGTTATTTTCAAAAGATACAGAAAGTATGTTTTATTCTCTGGATAAAATTAATTGCTAGCCCTTGTCTAATTCTATTTTTTAATTAAAACACTCCACAGTGGACATTAGCTGCCCCCCATCCTGTGCTTTCTTACAGCCGTCTCCCTTTGTATGCCGTTTAACTATTTGAAAGCCCTACCAGTAAACCCTTTCTTTTTTAAATTCTCCTCTTTCTAAATCCCACATACTCCTTGGTAAAAGTGGTTTGTTTTATTTCAATAAGAAAGGTATGCAAAACAAGTAAGTCCAAAGTACCTACTGCCATTTCTGATTGTTTCTGTAGACTTACACATCTGTGAAATCAGGGCTAACACCCCAGTTATACCAGGTTATATTTCCTTCCACATGTTCAGACCATAAAATGAAGGCATGAGAACTAAAGGAAGTGGTGTATCAATATTCATTAAAGATAAATACATCTCTAGATTGGTTAAACAGCATGATTTGCTTGAATTACTTCAGATGCAATTGAACTGCGGTGGTGGTGCTGTGGTAGCATTGTTGCCTCACAGCAAGACGTTGTCCTGTTCAATTCTCAGCTAGAGCATCTTCTGTGTGGAGACATGCGTGAATGGGCGTACCTTCGTTGAAGGTTGTGCGTCAGGGCCAGCAACTCGGCACATAAAAATCTACTGCCAATCATTAGCGGATCGGAGTTCCGCTGTGGCGACCCCTAACCGGGAAAAGCCAAAAGACGCAACAACTTCAGATGCAATTGACTGTAGGCAAGAACCCCTCTTCAGGTCATTGCCAGCTGTAGGACCACCTCAATGAATCAAGACATCCAGTCAGTCTACTTGTATCTGCTTAAGTCAATCAAGATACAACCAAACACCCTGGTTCTGGGTGATTTTACCCATCCAGAGACTGGGTAAATTATGTGTGTTCCAACTCACTTGCCCAAAAGTTCCTGAGCTTCGTTAAGTCCAATGCCCTGGACCAGATGGTTGACACACCCATAAGGGGCTCAAACATCCTGTACCCTGGTATTCACCAACATGTGGGACCGCTGTGCAACCCCTATTGTGTGGCCATCCCTGGTGAGATTTGACCACAAATCAGTCTCACTAGAAGTTACTGTAACACAAGACCCTCCATTAGCAGCAACTACACTAAAAACTTCTTCTCCAAGGCCTTCAAGGCCAGTTACAACCTCTTATATGATGGCATAAATAGTTTAATAACCCCTCTTCCTACTGATGGAACAGACACCTATACTGAGATAAACACCAATGCTTTATACAAGCACCTGTACAGTTATATTGATTCTACCGTAGCTGATAGCACTAAAGCAAGATCTTCAAGGAAAACAAATGTACCTGGTGAACAACTGTCATTAATAGACTATACAATAGGAGAAAAAAATTGCTGTCTAAGCGTAGGAAGGAACGGTCTCAAAACTGGAAACACTCCCTCCTCAACTTAAGCAAATAACCCTCCTAGTAAAGTCCTCTAAAGCTAACTATGAATCTAAATTAGCTTCCATAACTAAGGGTAACCATAAGGCATTCTTTAGTTACATCTGTAACCTCAAAGATAAGGCCAGATTTGCTCTAAACTTGTAGTTAATGGTACTACATATATAGACCCAATGGTTATAGCAAACCTGCTGGCTGACAGGTTCAGTGAAAACTTCACTCCCCTGTCACATATACCCCAAAGCATACCTAGCACCTATTCCCCACCTAGTGTCTCAGACGAGCAAGTCTTACCTCTCCAAGGCCAAAAACAGTCTCTATAGGACCAGACAACATCCAGGGTTGTGTTCTGTATGGGTTAAAACAGGAATTAGCATCACCATTGAGCACGTTTTTCAATCACAGACTAAGCACTGGCTTCGTCCCAGCGGAATGGAAGACAGCATCACTTTGCACAAAGGGGGTGCCTCCACTTACCCTGGAAACTATAGACCCATTAGCCTGACTAGCCTTGTCTGCAAGGCCATGGAATGAATCATCATGGCCGTTATTAACAGATATATAGGAAATCTCCAGTTGTTTGAACCCACCCACTTTGGCTTTGCCAAGGGGCGATCATGCCTGTTAAACTTGGTAGACTTCTTCAAGGCAGTCACCAAAACCCTAGATGAGGGCATATCTGATCGTATGGCATACCTAGACTTAGCCAAGGCCTTTAACACAAACTCTCACTCAAGCATCATTGATAAACTCACCCAGCTATATATCACCCCCATGTATTGTCAGGTGGATTGCAAACTGGCTAACTGAAAGAACTCGTAAGGTCAACATAGAGGACTCCACCTCCGCCAACAGACCCATAACCAGTATTGTTCCACAGGGATTGATTCTGGGACCCCCTACTCTTCGGAATCTACATCTCTGAAGTACAGGCTAAAACTAAAGGACTGTGGCTGACAAAAGTTTTCTGATGACTGTAAACTGGGAGCTGTCATTGAAACCCCTAGCAGTGTCAACTCGTGCAAGAAGGTCTTACACAGACTAATGATTTGGGGAAAAGTCATGGTCTTAAACTTTATGCAAAAAATGCATCATCATCCCCTTCAGCAAGGGTGGTGATCCTGCAAACTACCACATGAATAGCAATAACCTAAGCACACTGTCAGTGGTGAGAGATCTGGATGGACAGGTTGACAGCAACCTTAACTTTGATCACCATGTCTCCACAGTGGTAAGAACGATATTTTATATTGCTCGTCTCATAAGTAAGGCATTGTCTCCAGAAAAAAAGAGGTTATAACTCCCCTGTACTCTTCCCTTATCAGGCCAATAATGGAGTACAATGCTGCCTTTGGTATGTTCCTTTCCAGACACCTGCAGTAATTGGAGAGACCACAAAGGTTCCTTACAAAGAAAATTCAGGGTCTTCAAGATCTGTCTTATGCAGACAGACTGAAATTGTTGTCACTTTACTCTGTGTCGTACAGACTACTCAGAGGAGACCTGTGCCTTGCATATAGAGCACTCTCTGACCCAGCTTTAATGGAAATTGTGCTCATTCACAAGTCAAATGGCACAAAGGTCACTCCCTCAAAGGACTTTAACCTGGTATGTGACATCAACAGAACTTGCTTGAGAGACAGATGTGTCTCACAGAGGTTGTCCCACCTTTGGAACAAGCTTCCTATTCGTGTTAAAGCCCCTTGTTGGCCCTATTTAAGCGTAATTTGGATGATTGGATGGGTAACTGGAAATTCACTCTGGGGTTTCCACCTCTGTCCTTCATGGACAAGGGCAATAGGTGCTGATTTTAGTGTCTGCTTGAACCAGACACCCTTGGGAACATGGGTTGAACTTGGCTAGGCTTGTAAGGGCCCTGGAGCTGTTAACCTAGTAACCTCCTGTGATCCTATGGATGACTGTCTTATTGCTGCTGTTACTTCTGCTCGAAGGATTTCTGAATTGCAGACCTTTATGGCCATCCGTCCTTTTTTATTTTTTTCACAATGACAGAGTGTCCTTTTGTACTAATCCTCCTTTTATGCCCAAGGTGGTTAATGAGTTGTCTTTGAATCAGGCAGTACAACTCCTTTCCTTTTTTCCTTCTCGGTCTGCTAGGGAGAGGGTCCTACATACCTTTGATTTGCACAGGCAGCTCAGATATTATTTGGATAAAAGTAAGACGATTCATAAGTCTGACCAGCTTTTTGTTTCTTTTCATCCCAGGGCATTGGGTTTGGCTGCTTATCCTCCTGGATATGTAAGACCATTTCCTTTTGTTGTTCTTTTCTAAGTATTTTTTCTGGCTTTCGCTTAAAGTACTGCATCTCGACTGCATTTCGCTTAAAAACAGCTCTGCATATTGTTTTTACTGTACTTGTGTTGAATTTGTACTGTTAGCACTTTAAAAAGTTATTTTTTGTTTAATTTAATTGTTAGGCTAACACACTAAAGTGCGCTAGCCGTTTTATAGCATTTACTGTTTGTTACTGTATCTTTTTCTTCCTTCTCTGTAAAAAAAAGAAAAAAAACAAAAAAATATCCTTGTTTTCCCGCTTTTCTGAACTAGAATAGTCCAGTCTTCAGATTTTGCTGATCTCTGGGCTTTGTCTTAGTTCCTGTGCTATCCATACCCTTATTTGGATAAGAGGAAGCTTCTTTGTTCACCAGTGGGAGTGGGGAGCACTGAGCAACCTATTTGTCCCTAGAGGATTGGTTCCAGCCCAGCAACTTGTAGTTTATTTGCCATTTTGGGTCAATTCCTGGCTCTTTTCAACCCCCTGCTATAAAGCCCGCTTTTGCGTGCTTTTTTACTTGTAATAGACTCAGCACAGCTCCTCGTGGTGTCCTGCAGAGTTCTACAAGCAGCAGAGAGTGAAAGAGTGACTTTCCTGGATTTATAAGTATTTTTTCTGGCTTTCGCTTAAAGTACTGCATCTCAACTGCATTTCGCTTAAAAAACAGCTCTGCATATTGTTTTTACTGTTATTGTGTTGAATTTATACTGTTAGTACTTTAAAAAGTTATTTTTTGTTTAATTTAATTGTTAGGCTGACACACTAAAGTGCGCTAGCCGTTTTATAGCATTTACTGTTTGTTACTGTATCTTTTTCTCCCTTCTCTGTAAAAAAAAAAAAAACAAAAAAAATCCTTGTTTTCCCGCTTTTCTGAACTAGAATAGTCCAGTCTTCAGATTTTGCTGATCTCTGGGCTTTGTCTTAGTTCCTGTGCTATCCATACCCTTATTTGGATAAGAGGAAGCTTCTTTGTTCACCAGTGGGAGTGGGGAGCACTGAGCAACCTATTTGTCCCTAGAGGATTGGTTCCAGCCCAGCAACTTGTAGTTTATTGGCCATTTTGGGTCAATTCCTGGCTCTTTTCAACCCCCAGCTATAAAGCCCGCTTTTGCGCGCTTTAGCGCGAATTAGCGCAAAGTTGCTCATAGAGCAGCATCGGGCAGCACCGGTCAATCAAGTTTAAACTATTTCTGGCTCCGTAAAGTCTGCTCTTCAATTTTTCCCTTAGAACTGTTCTACTTGCAATCTAAGCAGTCTATACTCTATCTGAAAAGCTCAGCACTTACTCCTAAAGCATTTTTTATACAGTTAAAGCACTCTTAAACAAAAGAAAGTACTTCATTTACCTAAATTCCCTTGAGGACCCATTTCCCTATAGGTCCTTTCTGACTCAGTTACACAGCAATCTTTTTCACTATTTCTAGCATGTCGAAGGGTCAGTTGCTGGCGTCCTTACCTGTACAGCTGGTGAATCTGGGAATCTTGAGGCAATGTTACAATTGCCTCATGTACACAGACAACCCTCTCCTCCTCCCAACAAATACAAATATATGCAAGAGATGCAACTATATAGCCAAACTGGAGGCTGAGCTCTCTCAATTCAGTACTGGCAAGACCAATCAGTAGGAGAAGGTAACCACGCACACCACAAACCCAGTCGCACATAGAACTATCACAACTGCAAACCAAACACATAATCACACAAAAACATACTCGGAGGCGCTGATTAAAAATCTACCAAAACAACAGAGGCCTCCAAAGCAGACACCCAAGCAACCGCCACCTCAAGACATAGCAAATGCAACACATAGTTCACAAAGTCAGTGTGCTAAACAGTCACAGCCCTTAAGGCCAAACAACATGCCAGACACACTTGTAATAGGTGACTCCATAGTCAGACACACTGACGTCCCACTCACCAGACTGAACAAGGAGAGGGTCACAGTAAGCTGCCTGTCGGGAGCTAGAATCCGCCACATAACACAAGCACTCAGGTCACTCCACAGCAAGTACAAATATGACTCAGTCATTGTACATGCCGGTGTGAACGACCTGAGACGTACCTCCCTGGACTACATGAAAAGAGACATAGAGGAGCTCTCTGATTATGTAGCCCAGGCCGGTATGACCCTGACCCTGAGCAGCATCTTACCCTCACCAAGAATGATGCCACAGTGCAAAGACAAAATGATCAGTTTTAACAATTGGCTTAAATACTGGTGTCATTAAAAGGGGATCCAATGTCTGTCTGCTTGGGATGACATGCTTGACAAGCCACGTTGCTTCGCAAGGGATGGCTTGCACCTGTCACCCCTGGGCTTCCGGATATTGGCCAAGGCTCTTGCCACCCCCATAGTGCCTTTTTTAGGCAAGGTTCAAATGACAAACCTACCTCCCTAGAAAACACAAGTGGAAAAAAACTAAGGGTAATGCTGCTCAATGCCAGAAGTCTAAACCTCAAGATGCACGCCCTCAAAGCACTCCTCAGTATGGAGAACATCTATGTCTGTGCAGTGACTGAAACCTGGTTCAAGGCTCCTGAGAGCAACCCAGCACTATCAGGTTTTACCTCATATCATGCTTTCCAGCCCCAAAACTTGGACCGCACCACAAAAGGAGGGGGAGTATCCATATTCATCAAAGATACCCACACCTCCAGGTTAGTGGCAACGCACGAAGCATCGGAGACCATCCAGGTGCAACTAACCATAGGCAAAACTGCCTTACAGTTTGTAGCATGCTACAGACCACCCTCTCAAACTCAGGAACCCCACACAGCTTTCCTGAAAACACTGGAGAGTATGAATGTCTCTCCAAACACCATCCTATTGGGAGACTTCAACTACCCAAATATTGAATGGGAACATTACTCAAGCCCCAACACCCTAGCCCAAAGGTTCCTAGAATTCATAAACTCAAATGCAATGGAACAACTAGTCACCATTCCCACAAGAGGAGACAGTACATTAGACCTGATCATCACAAACATGGGGAGAAAATGCTCCACACCGGAAGTATATCCCTCTTTGGTAAGATCAGATCATAAATTAATCTCACTGGAAATCCACATCCCGCCCCCACCCCCTGCACAAAAGACCACAGTGAAGAACTTCTCAAAAGCCAACTTCACACTTCTTAAGACTGAAGTGGTATCCTTCAAGGCCCCTGGGCCAGTGGAAACCACAACCCACACTGCTGAATCCTTTGCAAATGCCTTCTACGGGCACCTTCAAGAATGTATGGATCATGCAATCCCAAATAAAACCAAGACCCATTCCCCCAAAGGCAGGCGCCCAGTCTGGTGGACCCCAGCCATAAACAAACTTTACAACAGGAGGAGGAAGCTACTACATGACAGAGCAAAATCCCAAAAAGGGAAGGCATCTCTGATCAGTACTAGCAAAAAACTACGATCACTCATAAAATCATCCAAGGCCAACTTTGAGAGAAAAATCGCAAAAAACACAAAAGACAATCACAAGGCCTTCTTTAGCTATGTTAGAAACCTGGGTGGAAACTCCCAGATATGCTCAGAGTTGGTCCAAAATGACGCAAAATACACTGAACCCACTGACATTGCCAACATTCTGGCAGACAGGTTCAGTGCAAATTTCTCCTCCCCCACCCCTCAAAAGGAGAAATAACCATCCCAGCAGAGTGTAGCCTCCCTAACATCTCAGATGCCCAGGTGAGAACCGCCCTCTCTAAAGCTAAAAACACAGCATCAATGGGACCGGACGGTGTCCCGGGCTGTGTACTACATGAACTCCAAGAGGAATTAAACCCACACATAAGGCTGCTGTTTAATCTTAGCCTTACTACAGGATACGTACCCAAAGAGTGGCGTACGGCAACAGTGGTCCCACTAAACAAAGGCGGTGCTTCTACGGACCCTGGAAATTACCGCCCCATAAGCTTGACGAGCCTGGTCTGTAAAGCTATGGAGAGGATCATTATGGAACTCATAAACAAAGACATTGGGGACCTACAGACATTGGATCCTACCCAATTTGGCTTTGTCAAGGGCAGATCCTGCCTTTTGAACTTGGTCGACTTTTTTGAAACAGTCACTAAGGCCATTGATGAGGGTAAGGCAGTTCATACAGCCTACCTTGACTTTGCAAAAGCCTTTGACACAATACCCTACTCGGGCATCATAGACAAACTCACCAGCTTAAATGTCAACCAATATGTCACAAGATGGGTTGCAAACTGGCTCAAGGACAGAACCCACAGGGTCAGAGTTGCTGGAGCTATGTCAGACTCTAAGCCAGTCACAAGCGGTGTTCCACAGGGCTCAGTCCTGGGACCCCTCTTGTTCAGCATTTATTTTTCCGAAGTACAGGCAAACATAGGAGGTTTGTGGCTGACAAAGTTCGCAGATGACTGCAAACTGGGCGCCATAATTGATACTCCAGCGGACACAAACATCCTTCAGAGAGGCCTCATAGAAACGGATAATTGGTGCCAGAGCCATGGCCTTAAGCTAAACACCAAAAAATGTATAGTCATACCCTTTGGGAAAACCAAGGTACCCACAAATTACCACATAGATGGTAATCCATTAAGTACGGAAGAGGTAATCAGGGACCTAGGGACCCAGGTTGACAGTAACCTCTCATTTGACACTCACATTGCCAAAGTGGTTAGGAAGACCTTCTACATTGCCCACCTTATCATGAAGGGTTTCACATCTGGATCAAGAGAGGTCATTGTGCCCCTGTACTCTTCTCTTATCAGGCCAATGATTGAGTACAATGCCCCATTTGGGATGTATCTTACTTGACACCTGCAGCAGTTGGAAAGACCCCAAAAGTTCCTCACCAAGAGGATAAAGGGTCTTAAACATATGTCATATGCTGCCCGACTGAAAAAGCTCCAGCTCTATTCAGTTGCTTACCGCCTACTCAGAGGTGATCTGTGCCTGACCTACAAGGCCATGTCCAATCCGGAATTAATGGACATGCTCCACCTCAGAAAATTCAAATCCATCAGAGCCACGAGAGCAAGAGACTTAAACCTCAACACAGAAATAAATAGGACGTGCTGGAGGGACAGATTCATAACCTAGAGGCTCCCTACACTCTGGAACAGAATCCCAATCCATGTTAGGCAGAGCCCCTCACTAACTCTATTCAAGAGAAATCTTAACGAGTGGATGGGAGATCGTAGGTTTACCCCGGGGGTCATCTCTGTGTCACTACTAGACAGAGGCACAATAAACTAAACCCTAAAGGGCATAGTATTCTCATCCTAAGGGGTGGTGAAAGCCACACACACTCTGGCTAGGCTTATAAATGCCCTAGGGCAGATAGCCTGGTACGAACCTATGAACCTATGGCAAATGTCTGTCTTCTGTTAGAGCTTACTCCACTAGGGCTGTTGCCTCTTCTGGTGCTTTCTTCAAGGGGTTGGACACCACTTCCATCCTTGAAGCTGCTACTTAGTCTTCAGTGCATACCTTTACTAAGCATTATAAATTGCATATGGATTCTAGGACTAGAGTGGGTTTTGCTAGAGCTATTCAGCATAGGTTTGTTGAGGGCTCTTCCCAGCCTTCCACCTCCCAAATCTTTTCTTGAGCTTTTGTACTCTCCCTACAGTGAAGAATACTACAACAGGAATATAGGACATAGTGCAATTGTATAAAATCTTACCATAACAGTAGATGTCCTTTTCGTCACTGTTGCAGTATTTGCTCCCTCCCTCCATCCCCCTTTTTTCTTTTAGGCTTTGCTTTGGTTTCCCTCCTGGCTGAGGGGTCTCCCTTTTCCATCTGCATTTTCCCCTTCTGGTTATGCATAGTCTCTGTTGTCCTATGGAGACTGTTCTGTACTGCGGTAGGTCAGTTTTGGGTAACCGCGTCCATATGTCACCTTTATAGCCTGCGTCCCAAACGGGAAGCCTGTGCGTGACATACAGCGCATACAAGATCTAAAGGCTTTGGTATTGTGACTGTATGTCCCCTGGCATGAAGACCTAATATTATCCTATGTAACTGCAGCTGAGAGTGAGGGATTCCTGTCTATATCTGTTGCATTTTCTTAATGAATGTCATGCAGTTACTCCCTTTGTCCCTCTCAGGTATATACTGAGAAGTGAAGATTTTCTATGGAAGCTCTGTCTTCCATTTTAGTCAGTTTATTCTATAATTCCTCATTTTGCCTTCATTTGTGCTTGCCTAGATTTTATCTCTGCCATTTCGCCCACTAATGGCTGAATAGTGTCAGAGCAGTTTGTGTAGCCTTACTCTCTCTTCCAGTCTTTTATCATTAGTGCTAACCTACTCCTCCAGCTTTCCACAAAGTTTTATAACTTCAACTGTACCATATCTACGGTGAGGTGAAGGGAGCAACTGCTGTGGATGTTAACTGTCAGGGGGATATAATCAGCAGTGTAGAAGACCTGCCGTTTGGGTGCAAGAGAAGTGCCAGTATTCATTTCACCAGCTGGAGCAGCCACGGCTGCTGAAATTAATGCATTTAGCAACTTAACTGTAGACTGGAGCTACAGAGCTTGTATTAGTTATTTGCTGCAGTTCAGAAATTTGGAAAGACACTAAATATTCAACGTCAGAATTTTTTTTCTCACAGCTTTGAGTAGAGGAGGGATGCTGCTTTGGGGACCATCCAGGGTACAAAATGACCTATGTATGGCTTTGACTCCAGCATACTTTTTGTCCAGCTTATCTTTATTTGTAGAATCCATTTCTGGCTCCTTACTTGACTGAGGATGGTCCACCATAACAGTTCCGCTCTGCAGTCTAGTGAAGAGCTTCTTATTTTGGAGTTTTCTACTGATTTTTTCCATTTCTGCCATTTTTCCTTGAAGCTGTCATGCAGATGTCTTCAGTATTGCTATCTCCAATGTTATTGTTGATATACTGGGAAAAGAGTGAATACCTGGGTCTGTGGCTCTAGAGTTAAAAACTGAGCTTGGTATTACTGTACTGGCATACACATTTTACAGTACAAGTATTACTTGTCCTGTTATAGGTGAAAGGCTCCAGTGCTGTACTAGAAGTCCTGAAAGTATACGGTATAAAAATATTGTTCCTATTATAGGTGAAAGGCAGGACTTGCTAATATTGCCTCAAGTAAATACATCTACATGTCACTGTATAAATGTGGAGACACAAGCAACCAGAGTGTAATAAGCAAAATGTTTTATAGTAACACGGTCACGTCTGTATAACATGCTGCAATTTTTATGAGGGAGGTAACTGGTGAAGTACGCGAGGAATCCCAGTAAATGTGTTGCACTTAGATTTCGGAAAGGGCTTTGATTCAGTGCTACATATAAGACTGACAGAGAAACATAAGTAGGTTATGGACATGGATATGGGCTACAGATATCTGAAATGGGTGGAAATTTAAAGAGGAGGGCACAAAGGGCAGTTGTAAAGTGGTTTCTAGTTACAGAAAGCAGGGTAATTACTGGGTTTCTTAACAGTCAAAACTTGACCTTTATTGTTTTGTATACATTTGTCATAGCAATACATTAGGAGTGGTGGAAGTACAATAAATCTGATTGCTATTGCTGTACATCTCAAAGTAAGGGTTTCAATGGGAGGTTAAGATCAGGGTGAGAAGGGATTTTGGGAGGCCAAACAAATGTCTACCTGGTGTTGGTTAAAGGTAAATGATGGAAAGATGTAAGGTGCGGCAGCGTCAAGGTCATGTACTACCCCATGTGTGAAATTTGACTTGGGAAATACTTATGGAAATGGAAAGTGTTTAGGTATTCTAGTCAATGCAGCACTGAATCGTCAAGATAAATGTTAAAAGGAGGATGCTGTGGTAAATAAAAGGTTGGGATGTGTCGAGTACAATTTGAAGGTTCCACAGATAGGATTAAAATATGTCACTGTATAAAACTTTGTCTTGCTTTGCAAAGAGCAGTTGTTTCTGAATTAGTGGAAAAGGAGGGATGGTGTGTAAAAGGGTCTGAGTACACTTGACAGAAGAAGCATTTTTCATGCACACTGTGATGGGTGGTGCAAAAGACAACAAAAGTTTTTAACTTAATTGTAGTAAAGTGGGGCAAACAAATCTATTCTAACTTGATGTCCTGATTGAAAGCTGCCCTGAAAGATTAGCAAAGCTCTTATGAACTGCTTTAAAGTCATTCTTTTAAACTGATATGAAGAGAACTCTACAGCTAAAGTCAGTTGTCTTGTAGTTAATTATTGAGGAGTGCATCATCTGAAGATCTTTTGTCAAATATAGAAACCCCTCAGATAACACATGGGGAAGGAATCTCCATTCCAGTGGATGTGTGTGTCACCCCCAGTCTAAGAATTCATTCATTATGTAATGAAGATCAAGAATAATTTCTATTTTCAGGAAAAGCTTAGTTTGAGTACATAAATATCTGAAGTGCACTACTAGCAAGAATACGTATCCCCAGAGCTCTCAGTGTGATTTCCTGTTGCCGAGGAAAAATTTGGCAGAACTGGCTGACATATTCTAACTCCTTTCCCCTACCCACTATCCAACCTCATCTTTAAAACTCCCACAGATGCACTATATATTATCACACATTACTTGTAACTTCTCAGCACCTGGCTGACATATTCTATCTCCTTTCCCCTACCCACTATCCATCCTTTTTAAAACTCCCACAGATGCACTATATATTATCACGTTACTTGTAACTGCCTAGCACCTGGCTGACATATTCTAACTCCTTTCCCCTACCCACTAACCCAACCTCCTCTTTAAAACTCCCACAGATGCACTATATATTACCACATGTTACTTGTAACTGCCTAGCACCTGGCTGACATATTCTAACTCCTTTCCCCTACCCACTATCCAACCTCTTTAAAACTCCCACAGATGCACTATGTATTATCACGTTACTCGTAACTGCCTAGCACCTGGCTGACATATTCTAACTCCTTTCCTCTACCCACTGTCCAACCTCCTCTTTAAAACTCCCAGAGATGCACTATGCATTATCACACGTTACTTACCAACTCACTGCCGCCTACTCCTTTCTGTCCCATCTATACCCATTAACTCTCCCATAGACTAAGTTGAAAAGCTTTCCCTTAAAATGTCAATCCACCTCATATGAACTTGTCTGTATTCTCTTCCTTTTTTAGTTTTCCTTTCTTATCTTATCTTCAGTACAGCTTCAAGATTATCTCTACTAAACATACTGTATGAACAACCATCATATGTTACTACCAGGTATACTTTCAATTGTATGTCTAAATCTTTATGCTTATGTAAATATCTTATGTAATCATTTGTTATTATCTGCTATATTTTTATAAGTGAAACCACAATGCTTATGTAAATGTCTTATGTATAGTATGTTAGCAATTGTTCTGGAGCTTTTCTCCCCGGGCTACCACTGAAAACAGACAGCTCTGTCCAATTGGACCTCCCCAGTAAACAAATGTAAACTAAATAAATAATTTTCACCTTTTTTCCTTCCAAGTATGGAAAATCTTAGTCACAATTGAATCAATGACTGTCCCTAGGTAACTAATTGACACTGGAAATGTCAGTGTTGAAGTGTTGTACCCAAAGATTGAAAAAGCAACTGTTGTGTGTGAAAATTCAAAAGATGTCCTTATATTCACTGTTGCAGTATTCTTACATATGAGATTCCCTGCCATTGGAAACCCAATGTCCAGCCAGTATACCAAAGCCTACTGTTGCCTTAAGGTACGCCGAATGTCACACACACCGTCCTCATTTTGCGTAGGACATAAAGGTGTTGTTTGGATGTACCAACCTCAGAACTTCTTTGTCGCCAGTCAGAACACATCTCCCAGTCATCGGTCTGTTTGTCTACGTCCTTTTCCACTAGTTCAAATGCATTTTCGTTTTCTGGTGAACACCTATATCTTGTTTTCTAAAGTCCGAGCCATTGCAGATAAGTACCCCATAGGGATTTTGTTTATTCTTGGCTTTTTGTTGCTGTTAGGGGTTAATGTTATCCAAGAAGAGTAAATGCCACTGTGGGAGAGAGGATCTCCTTAAGGACCACCACAATGTGTCTTTTTTGCTTAGGAGCTTCTCAGAACCATACGACCTTTACTTTTTGTCATGCTTTCATACTGAAGACCCTGCATAGTAGGCTTTATTCCCTTTCTTTGTATCTAGAGAACCAGTATCTTAAGCTTCTCATTAAAGATACAATGGAAGGAACTTCCCACCCCATGGGTGAGCCATTAGGGAAGAAGGTGAAAAAACTAAGACTGGAATCTTAGTGTCCAGCCTCTGCCAAGTGTTTCTCTTGAGGTCGGTGAGAACCCAGAGGGTCACCTGACTTTGTTGTCTGATTACTCTGTCGCAATCGAGTTGGAGGTCAGTGAGGATCCAGCTTGCAGCACATCCGACTAGGTTTTGCAAGTGTCCATTTTGGATGTAAAAGGGGGAACCACGGTTGACTATTTCCCAGGGACAGGGGATGTTCTGCGGATTCTAGTTAGGAAAGAAGTTCCTACTATGGTTATTGAATGCCAACTTCATCAGAGCCTCTTAAGTTTTTTAGGGCAGACGTTCCTTTAAATAAGAAACAAAAAGTTAAACGCATCTCTCCTGCTCCTAGGGATCCACAGAGTGATTGACAGGCCTTTACTCAGGGGTTGTTTGATGCTTTGATGACATTAAAACCTTCTCAGGGAGTTTCTTTTTCTGCTTCCCCTTGGTTCTCTACTCCCTTAAAAGGCCCAGGGAACAAGATTCTTCTGAGAAGGAGTCAGATGCTGATGAGGAATCCCTACTCTACCCAAATTCTTTCTCCTTTGGACTGTGGGTCAGAGGAGGAGGAATCTGATAGTTCTGATACTCCTTTTGAAGAAATTTCCTTTGGGAGGCAATCTCTAAGATAATGGACTTGTTTAAATGGGATTGTGCTCAGGTTGCTGACATCCATAAGAGGTATGTGTTGCTACAGATGGAATTTCTGAAACCTTCTCCTATTCCTCCTGTTCTGGCTGCTTTTTCCAATGCCTCTAAAGCTCCTGATTCTCTGCCCCCTGCTCCCCTGATAAGTTTTATAGGGTGGTTGAGAACTGTAATTTTTTTGTAAAAATTTCCTGTTGCTGCTGACCCCTCAGTGGTGTCTGTAGCCTCTGACAAGTTCTCTCAGTTGCTTCCTGTGCCCAAGTTATTGATCTCTGATAAAGACAACAGAACCATGGAAAGGCTAGGTAAGAAGGTTTATACCTCATTTATTCTCTCTGGCCTTTAGTGCTATTAATTATCAGACCCTTATGTCCAGTTATGTGTTGGCTGTCCTTTCTCAGGCTTGTCAGCTTATTTCTGATCTCCCAGACTTTGAAGGTAAAACGTCTGTGCTTTCTTTGTTAGGGACTTCCTCTCAAGTGGTTCATCATTCTATCAAGTGTAATTATGATGTAGAAGATGCCTCTTCCAGGACTACTGCTTTTGGTTCAGTTATGAGGCGGTACTGGCTTAGGCTTCAACCATTATCTGATGACGTTAAGGCTAAGTATACAATTCAAGAGGTACTCATGTCCCAAAGAGGAAGGGGGTTTTATTCGAGTGTTTCTATTACCCAGAAAAGAGGGTACTTGGGAGACCAATTCTAGACCTCTGTCATCTAAACACTTCTGAAGGTGACCTCCTTTCAGATGTCATCCCTTCAGACGCCGTTTCCTCTTTTGCTCCCTCAGACTTATATGGTGTCTTTAGATCTCAAGGGTGCTTATCTCCATATTCCGATTCATCCTCTTTTCAGGAAGTTTTTGCATTTCTCCGCTTCCTGGCATCTTCATTTCTCTGCTTTGCCCTTTGGCTTTTCTACTGCCCCAAGGATGTTCACCAAATGGCTCGCTCCTCTGATTGCTTTTTGCAAGCTTCAAGGGATCCAGATATTCCCTTACTTGGATGATCTGCTGATTCAGGCATCCTCTCTAGAGATCCTTTTGCAAAATATTTATTTTGCCATTTCCTTTCTTCAGTGTATGGGGTTAACAATAAACTTTAAAAAGTCTTCTCTGATTCCTTCTCAGGATCATGTTTTACTGTGATGCAGGATTCAGACAGGTTCCCCATCCATGTGAAGCAGAGTTCCTCCCTAACCCAATTCAAGTGCAACTTTGACAATTGGATGGGAAACCAGAAATTCATCCCTGGTTTGGCACCTATGTTTCTAATGCAAATGGGTAACCAGTAAATGGTTCATCTCCCAGGCCCATGCTTACACTTATCAAGGGTGTCATAACTTGTCAGAGATTCGGGATGCATGGCTAGGCTTAAAAAGGCCCTTGTGGTCGTTAGCCTAGTAAACACCTATGAACCAGACGGTGCCTATACTGCATCCCTGCCTCATCCAAAGTCCTTAACTCTCATTTCCTTCTTTCAAACTGTTCTTCCTCTCAACTCCATTACATTCAGGGAGTTTCTGATAGCTCTAGGTTTCACGGAATCCACCATTCCTATACTCCATCTGGCCAAACTTCACATGAGAAAGTTTCAGTGGTTTCTGAAGTCAAGTTTGGCTTCAACATGCACATCCTGTAGATTTTATAGTTCATCCTCTTCCTTATCTCAAGAAGGAACTTCACTGGTGGATCCAGAAGTTGTCTCTGAATCCAGGACTTCCTTTTCATTCCCCCTCTTCCCTCACAGGAACTGTTCACAGATGCTTCAGACGTGGGATGGGGAGCAGCTTTTGGCCTCCTAAAGGTACAGGGGTGTGGTTGCCTTTTCAGATGAAGGAGCACATCAGTGTCAAAGAGGTGAGAGCTCTTAAGCAGGCTCTTCAGGCTTTTCATTCTCTTTTTCTCTCTGAAGGTATTCACAGACAATACCACAGTGATGTGGTATATAAACAAACAGAGGAACAAGATCTTATCTTATTTGCTGGTTGGCACTCCTGGTATGGGATCTTGCTGTCAAATATTAAGTGACTCTTCAGGCAGTTTGCATTCCTTCAGGTCATAACATTGTAGCAGACATTCTGAGGATGTTCTTACTCTGTCCCATGAATGGATGCTTCGCATGGATGTGTTTTCAGACATTGTCCACCAGTGGGGTACTCTTCAAATAGATCTATTTGCCTCCCCTCTGACTAGACAGCTTCCTCTTTTTTGTGCCAGAGTCCCATGTCCTCTGGTGTGAAAGGTGGATGCTCTCTCTCTCTCTTTCTTGGAAGGGGATGTTTCTTTATGCATTCCCTCCACTTCGCTCCCAAAGTCTTGTTGGTGACTTCCTTTTGGCAGAGACTGTATTGGTTCCCTCCTCATCTGCATTTAGCCAAGGGGAATCATCGCAAGTTACCTCACAGAGTGGATCTACTCTCACAAGACAAAGGATCTCTCATTCATTCTCACTTGGCCACTCTTCAACTGATACTGTGGGTGATAGAATTTTGATTCCACATAGACACCTTTTTCTGAGGACATGCTGAGGGTCCTGCAGGAGGCCGGGAAAACTACTACTAAGAAATCCTACTTATCCAAATGGTAGAGGTTTTCTGTTTGGTGTCTTTCTTGTAACCTGGACTCACTCACTGTGGATGTTCCTTTGGTTCTCTCTCATTTGAGTGAGTTGCTCAATGCTGATTTGGCCTATTCTTTTATTAAGGTTCACTTATCAGCCATCTCTGCTTGTCTGCCTTTATCTTCTCCTTTAGTTTCTAGATTTGAGGCTAAACAATTCCTTAAAGGCATGTTTCACATTAGACCTCCCAGGAACCCTGTTCCTCCTCCCCGAGATCTTAATTTTATTTATTTTTTTTGTTTTGGAAAAGTTGACTCTGGCTCCCTTTGAGCTTGCTGCTTCAGCTTCCTTACAACATTGTTCTTGGAAGACGGTCCTTTTGTCAGCTCCTAATTCTGCCAGATGTGTCTTGAAATGCAAGCCCTTATAGTTTATTCTACTTTTTTGATATTTCATAAGTACAGGGTGTCCTTGCATACTAATCCTTCTTTTTTGCCCAAGGTGGTTAATGAGTTGTTATTTAATCGGTCTATTCATTTGCCTGTTTTTTTCTGCTCTCCACAGTCTGACAGTGTGAGGGTGCTGCATACTTTGGATGTGCATAGACAACGGAGAGTTAATTTGGACAAGACTAAGGCTATTAGAATATTTGATCAGTTTTTGTTTCTTTTCATCTTAGGTGTCTATGATTAGTTGTATCCAAGCAAACTATTTCTTCTTGGATCTCAAAGGCTGTTTATTTTTTGTTATACTTTGATGGTAAGGGGCTACCTTCTTCTGTAAAGTTTCATTCTGCTAGATCTGTGGCTTCTTCTGGTGCTTATTTAAAGGGCTTAAATAACTAATTATGTTCTTGAAGCAGCTACCTGGACTTCTGTGCATACTTTTACCAAGCACTACAAGTTTGATGGTATCTGCAGAGCTAGAAGTGGTTTTGTTGGGACCATTCTTCATGGCTTCTTGGAAGGCTTTCCTGCTCCTTCCAAGTTTCTTCTTGAGCTTTGATAGTCTCCCATATGTTAAGAATACAGCAGCAGTGAAGGAAAGACATAGTACAGTTGGGTAAAATCTTACCATAACAGTGGTTGACCTTTCCTTCACTGTTGCAGTATTCACTCCCTCCTTCCTTCCTTCCCCCCAGTCCGTTTCTTTCCTGGATGTACAGGTTACCCTTTGGGTTTCCTTGGACTGGTGATCTTCTTGGGGCAATCTGTTATTAGGTTGGTATATCCAAACGTCATCTTTATGTCTTACGCAACGCGAGGAGCATATGTGCGACTTTCGGTCCTTCCTCCTCCCAAGTTTCTTCTTGAACTTTGGCAGTCTCCCATACATTAAGAACACTGCAACAGTGAAGGAAAGGACATAGTACAGTTGTGTAAAATCTTACCATAACAGTAATGTCCTTTCCTTCACTGTTGCAGTATTCACTTCCTCCATCCTTCCCCCAGTCCATTTCCTTCCTGGATGTACAGGTTACCCTTTGGGTTTCATTAGACTGGTTTTCCTACTGGGGCAATCAGTTCTTAGGTTGGTGCGTCCAAACGTCACCTT
This sequence comes from Protopterus annectens, assembly GCF_019279795.1. Classification (NCBI taxonomy): domain Eukaryota; kingdom Metazoa; phylum Chordata; order Ceratodontiformes; family Protopteridae; genus Protopterus; species Protopterus annectens. The sequence goes on from NC_056739.1 coordinate 221,122,085, forward strand.
TATGCTCTATGCAACATGAGGAGCATATGTGCGATGTTCGGCATACCTTAAAACAACAGTAGGTTTTGGTATACTGGTCGGACTTTGGGCTTCCAATGGCAGGGAATTCCATACGTTAAGAATACAGCAACAGTGAAGGAAAGGACATCTATTGTTGTGGCAAGATTTTGCACAATTGTGCTTTCTGCTGTCTTGCTGCTATCAGACATTCATTCTAATAGATGAAAATGGTAATGTTTTGTTTCCTTAGATGCACAAACGCAAACTAAAGATACGGTACTCATTTTAGGAGTTGTGTATAACCTGTATGGCAGAGATGTAAACTGAAAAGTGGTGGTGTGCTATATGAAGCCAGAGTTATTTTTCATGTGATGGCATCCCTGGAATATGAAGCTAGGCCCCTTCTAAGTCCAGGACTGTCAAAACAACTCAGTTCTATGATGATATCAGAATATAGACAAAAGAGAAAGGGATGGGGGGGGGGTCCTAAGTGAAAGTCCTGTTGCGGTAGATTTTTTAGTTGTATCTAGAAAATAAGCTGCTGTTAAAAAAGGGATATTTGGTAGGGCATATGCAATATTGCATGATAACTATAAGAATCGATCAGGGGAGGGTATAAAAGATTGGGAAGAGAGACTGGAAAAGCAATTCACAAGGGAACAATGGTAGGACTTGTGCATGGCTCCCAAGTGTGCAATGAAGTCTAGAAGGTTTAGGCTTTTTTTTTGGAAGTGTTTGAATAGGTATGTTTAGACCCCCAAGCAAACTTCCGAAAAAAATGTTTTCCTCATGTAAATAGCAAATGTTGGAGGTGTGACTGGGAAGAAAGATGTAGCTGGGAACATGTTTTTTTTGCGAGTATAATGAGTTAGCAGATTTAAAAAATTCTCTATGGAGTACTTTCTCCGAAATACTGGGGGAATAAATGGCTGTAACTGCGGAAATGAGTCTTATGAGCTGGGAAACAAGATCTGAATTGCTTAGACAATAGTAATGCCTTATCAAGTTTAATTCTGTTGGTTGCAAAAAAAAAAAGCCAGTTGCTACAAAATGAAAATCAAAATCTGAACTAATTTTGTTTGAAATATTGAATACTGTAAGAGAGAGACAAGAAGAGGAAGCAGAATCTTTAGAAAAGGGAGAGAGCAAATTACATAGAAATAAATTACATTTATGGGAAGAATGCTTGCAGAATAATGCTTAAGAGAAGGGAGTGAGATTTAAGGGGAAACAGGAATGGAGCAGTGCATGCGTAATGTTGAACTGAACGTCACTTGTTATAAACAAAATATGTAGTGTATAGTATATGTAAATGGAAAAATGTTAATATGGATTGTTTTCTTTTTTGTTAATGTATGTGTGCATTATGCCTTGCATGATAATTTAGTGAAGGTATTAAAATTAAATGCAGCAATAGAGCAATGTAGCACTGCAATCACTGCATAGCCTGTACAAAAAGAAAAACTCCAGATGATGTGAAAAGAAACAGCACCGTTCCCAATACTCCCTCTATTTTCCTTGTGACATAAATCAAATCCAGAGTAGCATTCATCTGAGATGTCAGTTTGTGCAACACCCCCCAAAAAACTTGGCTTTGATGGCTGTTTAAGACTGAAGACTATGCTTCATGTTGTTGACTCTGACACTACTCCAGTGCTTCAGCAGGCATTCGAAACTGCTCTATTAATGCACCAGACCATCTTAAAAAGAATGCATCTAATCTACACTGCAGAACTTCATCCTCCAATACTTTTCTGGCAAGATTTAGTGTCTGTCAACTGCAGGTGTATTCATACTGGATAGTGTGATAAAACTGGGATATTTAATGTACTTGTAGCTGCAGCAGAAAACCAGCAGAATTGATTATGTGCAGATCTGGATGGAAGGCAGCTCTGTTGCCTGTACGCAAGTCCTTACTAACAAAATTGTAAGGCAAACAACATACCTCAGTGTGAAGACAGTGCATCTGTTAGATCAGAGGCTGTACTTTTAATTCTGATCAATGGCTCATTTGCAGCATAGACCTGAGAATCGTAAAGGAAGCTAGAAGGCTAACCACCTACATAAAATGATACTTAGAAATGTAGAATAGAGTAGTTTGTGGTAGTGTATCAGAAGGCATACACTTGTTAAATCTGTCCTATCTTAAGAGGCTTGTACTACATAGACTCTTTTTCAGTAAAATGTGGTGTACCTTCCATAAAGGTGTTGAACACTTTAAGGTGACGAAGAAAGCATATTTTGCTCCTCTGAACTTAAATTTCATTCTGGAAAAAGCTAATCTTATCTCCTTTTGAGCCAGCAGACAACAAATACTTCTGCAGGAGAACAACTTTTTTTAGTAACTGTTACTTTGAGAAGGTTTTCAGAGCAATAAGTTCTTATGTGCAAGCCATCTTGTCAGGTTTTTCATTTTGAAAGGGTGTTATTGAAACTTAATCCATTCTCCATTACAATGGTTGTTGTATAAGTATCTCTGAATCAGTCTATTCAGTATCCAGTTTTTAATCCAAACTACCAAATGAAGGACTATTTGCTTTGCATTTTGTTAGGTGTAAGTATCTCATGCACCATGCTTTCAGTAGTTTGCAAGAAGCTAGTGCTGGTCTTCATAAGGAAGAATGGGTCAGTGAGTAAACCCAGCTGGACAAAAGGAAATGGAAAGTGGGTAAACCCAAATGAATAAATAAATTAAAAAAAAATATCTTACAGGGTTTAGCACTCCCACAAATTCACATATGGGTGGAATGTGTAATAAATTATTCCTTGGAACATGTTGGTCATCAGATCAGACAGAGATTTAAAACACCCTTCATTATGCAAACCCTATTCTTCCTTCCTCTTGGAGTCTTCTCTCTCCATGATCAGGTAGAAGGATAAACTAATTCTTGTACTTCTGTCTTTCAGGTATAGTAGCTTGTCAGAATTGCTGAGGTCTGTGCTGGGAGACGCTCCTTTCCTTATATGGTAACTTTATATGGGATGCTATGGCCTCTGTGCTCCCTGAAGTAGGATGGACTCTAGAATGTCCAAGGAAGAATGGACCTCAGACTATTCTGCTGTCTTGACCTATGTTGTCAGTCTTGCCAAAAGTCTTTTCTCTCAGTAGCTACTGAAGATGATGTCCTCTTGTGATGTAGTTTTGACTTCTACAGGATGCAGGCAGCTCACAACCATAACTGTCATAATTATAGAAGCCATTAATAAACTCTGTCGACGACAGTGAAATGGTACTTTAAGCAATGCTGTGCCCTATGGTCCAAAAAAACAACAGAGGAGTTATGGTGAGTACAGCGTTATTAAAGATAGCAGTACAGTCTTAGGTCTGGAAAGAGGACATTGTTACGATTTTTAGCAAGTTTGGTTGGGCAGCTCCAATCACCCTTTTCATTTTATTGCTTTGGTTTTATATGGTTACCTATTTGGTCTTTCCAAAAGCGTAACTGGAAAATACCCCATGATGCATTTGAGCTTTACTGATTGTTCTGTCTGGGTTTGTACCACTGTATATACCTCCCATTATACAGAAACCACATGACAATGCCCACTGGTATCTGGCTGTCCCTTTATAAACTTTTGAGTTGTGTTACTGGGGTAAGTTAGCCACTGTCCTGTTTCACTCCTACCATCCAAATAAGTAAGGACCCAGCTATGTCTACAGGTAATTTTGTTAGATGATAATGTACCCATCTAACCACACATTTTTGCACTTGAGCTGTCATGGCTATGCTTATGGGAACATTGTCATTGCACAGTTTCACTAAACATCCCCTATCATATGAAAGCAGCTCTCTTTTGCTTACAGGGAATGTTATCAAATAACTATTAGAGTGATTTTTATTTTTGCAGGGATAACTCATAACTTACAGACTACAAAGTACAGTCCATCGACAGACACTTTACTCAGTGCATATACTTAACAGCTGCCATGACTGCATACTACTGCATACTTGTGCCTTTCTAACTATTAATTAACTTTAAAAAAATATTTCTAAATTGACTGCAAGCAATAGAATGAGTAAGATTTAAAAAAGTATAAACAAACTCTCACTTTTGCATTCAGTCTACTGAATTTAGAATTTACTTTTAAGGACCTCTTGTGTTTTTTGTCTTGGTTTTATTCCCTTAAATAACATAACTTCATGTAGTAGCCCTGCTCCTGGTTGTACTACTTGCCCTTGTTACGTGAATCACTTTGGACCCTGCTTACTGTTCAGGATTCACCAATCATTATGCATATGTAAACTTGCTTGTTGCCTGTATATGTTAGGAACAGTGTCCTTGTGTTATGTGGCCTTAACCCTCTTATTGCCCTTTTGCACAATTTGATAATCTATTGCTTCATTTTGTCATTCTACCTGCCCAGTGCTCAAATGTATATGTGGTGTAGTGGTCTGACAAACTTTCTTTTGGACTATTATGCCCACCAGATGAATAAATATTTAAATACCCATTTGGCCTATTTTCCCTTCCATTTCCTTTTTTTTCTTTTATTTAAAAATTATGGTCTCAACACTTGTGCAACCACTGACAATTATCCTGACGATAAGAAAGAGAAGGGAAACGTTGAGCACTCCAGTAGTACAGAGGGATAAAGCCCTGACTGTGACCCATGATACTAGAGTTTGATTAGCATCTTTGTTGCCTGATGGTGACATGGGAGGATGGATGTGCCATCCTGAGGGGTGGCAGCGCTGGCTCCACAGTGCATTAGTCCTTTGGAGGGCAGGCAGTGATACAGATGCATGGAGTGAAGGGCATTCGGCTGAACAAGCCACTGCCTAATGGTAGCCCTCAATGTGGGTTTATCGAAGCATGCAGTCACATGGGGAAGGCATTGTGGGTCTCCTCAGTGACACAGATTACACCTTCCAGCCCAGGGGAAAGATTAGGATGTTAAAGAACTATCATTGCTGGGGCACTCGCAAAGGCATGAAGTGCCTTAATTGCTGCCTGAATAATGTCTCCTCTGGACAGCTTTAGCCCTCATAAAAAGTGAAATTCCTAGGTAAGGGAGTAAATGAGCCATGTCCCGTTACGGCTTGATGATGAGCAGACTTGGGGAGAAAAATTACTTGAGGGGAAGGGGAGACTGCTAAGAAGATGAGAACTAAGACACCAGTCAGTGTGTTCCTTCTGTCACATTAGTCACTTGTTTGAATGTGACACTTTTATTTTTAGGACGTATGCAAAAAAAGAGTAAAGCTTCAAAGTGGAATCCAATTCATTGCAAGCACGACACTAATGGGAAACATGGGAACCAAAGGAAACTGCAGATGCCAGCATTAAAGGGTATGTTGCAGAAGACAATTACTTGTCTCTTACTTCCCTGCTTCCTGTAGAAAATGCTTTTTTCCTGCTCTTGTAAGGATGCTTGACAGGAACCTAAATTCACTCATCTTACTGCTTTTCCATGAGCTCCAGTTGAACTATTGTGAGGAAGAGCAACTCATTTTAAAAAGCAATATAAGGCTTTGTGTACTGTAACAAAGATATGTGTCTGACTGGGGAAGCAATATAGATGAGAGATGAGGACACCACTAAATGTCGGGGTTTGTGTGTGTGTGTACATGTGTGTGTGTGTATATATATATATATATATATATATATATATATATATCTATATATGGGTCCCTATCTAATCGTCGACAATTCGTTTCACTGACACTCATTTCGTCGACAGTTCATTTCGTCGACAGAAAGATGTGCCCACTTCCCCAATGTTGTGCAACCCTGGAGTTGATATATATAGTTAGGGGGTGGGGTACAGCCCCCACAATGGGGGTGTGGGGAGAAGCCCCACCTAACATTGGGGAAGGGGCACATCTTTCTGTCGACGAAATGAACTGTCATCTAAAATGAGTGTCAGTGAAATGAATTGTCGACTATTAGATAGGGACCCATATATATATATATATATATATATATATATATATATATATATATATATATACACACACACACAAATATATATGTGTGTGTGTGTGTGTATATATATATATATATATATATATATATATATATATATATATATATATATACATACATATACACACACACGCACACAGTGGACATAAAATGTACACACCCCTATTAAAATCCCAGCTTTATGTGATATAAAAAATGACCACAATAAATCATTTCAAAAATTTTCCCACCTTTAATGTGACCTATAACCTGTACAATTTAATTGAAAAACAAACAAATCTGTTAGGGGGAAAAAGTGTAAAAACAATTAAAAAAAGTTCAATATGCTGCTTGCATAAGTGTGCACACCCTTAAGCTAATATTTTGTTCAAGCACCTTTTGATTTAATTACAGCATTCAGTCATCTTGGCTACACACCTACCATCAATTAAAGAGACTCTAATTAACCCCAAATAAATTTAACTGTCCTAGTAGGATTTTCCTGACTTTACTCAGTTGCCTGCTACAGCAAATTATATGGTTCGCAGAGAGCTTGCAAAGAATCTAAGAAATCTCATTGTTGGAACGTGTCAAGTCAGGAGAAGGGTACAAAAAAATCCACAGCATTGGATGTACTAAAAAAAGGCCCAACACTAAAGTGGGAAATGACAAAGGATGTTTCCCAATCCCAAATTTTCCAAAAAATGGTGGTAATGAAGGTGCAATTTTCAATACTGGTTTCGTAATGTGACAAAACCTGTCT